>NC_034427.1:9812609-9933099 GCF_002078875.1 Numida meleagris
GGGAATGCTCTCTACATGGGGACACGTGGGCGGTGCCCGCCTGCCTCGCAGGATCGCACCCGCACCGGGGCTACTAAACACCGTGGGGAACGCAACACCAGACACACGCACAGCACGGCTACCTCTACACACCTACACATCGATAACTCTGAGCTCGCGGCTCCGCGGCCACAGGGGCGGGAGGGCACCCGCTGCCCTTGAGCGGGGACGGGGACGCGGCGCTCCCTGCGGCACCTCCGGCGATGGAGACAGGCGGGGCCGCTGCCAGCAGCCCCACGTTGCTCCCCATAGAGGGGGACAAAGGGGCCGAGCATCCTCCGCTCGTGGCTCCATCCAGCCCCGCTGCAACGGGTGCACATGGAGCGGCGCGCAACCGGAGGAAGCGGCAGCTCCCCAAAGCGGGGAGGGAGGAGCGCGGCCGCCCCCGGCACGGGTAGGGTCAGGGGGATCCCGCGCGCCCCAGATCCCCGCTTTGGGATCGAGGACCTCAGAGGCTGCTTCCGTGCCACACAGACGTGGGATGGAGCCCCGCGTCCCCCGCCCTGCCGGCACCACGGCCACGTGCTCGCAGCCGGCGGGAGGAGGCGGATTGCTGCAGGAAGGAGCCATTGGGGGAAGCAAAGAGAAACGCGGCCGGAGGAGCGCTGCGGCAGGAGCTGCCCTGCTGGGGAGCTCCACAGCGCTGCTCTGCAGTGCAGCCAACACCGGGTGCACCGCAGAGGATCACTGCGCTGGAGCATCACCCGCACCCCGTATCTCCACCAGCATCAGCTGCTGGTGATGGCCCCGTGTAAGAGCTCACTTAAGGCAGATTTCCTGCAGCACACGGGCTCCGCCAGCCGTGGGGGATGAGCACGGAGTGGGTCCCACGCGGGCACGGGCACCGGGGCATTGACGCCGGGCAGGCTGCCCCACGGCGTGGGCTCACGGTGCGGGCGGCTGTGCACCAATGTCTGGAGAGAGGAATAACACAGCCTCCCCGCGCCACGTGCGGATCACGTGCGTGCAACTTCGCTCTGCCCCAAACCGAGCGGCGGGGAGAGAGCGCGCCGCGGCCAAAACGCAAGGAGAGCGCCGGTCCTGGGGGACCCCCAGCCCCAAAGGGGGGGGACCCCACAGCACGGGGCAGCAGGTAGGGAGGGATTGCGATGGGTCGTGCCACCCCGCAGAGCCCTGGGCGCGGTGCGGCCAAAGGCAGCGCTCCCCAAGGGCTGGTACGAGGAACGGGAGGGAATCGAAGACGTGCTTGATAGGCAATCCAAAAGCAAAAGCAAAAAAGTAAAAATAATGATAATAAAGGAAATCAGAGGATTGGCTGTTCTCCAAGGGACGGGTGAGCGGGAGAGCTGGGCGGGGGGGGAGAAAATGGGGGCAGCGCGAGGCAGGGACAGAGCTGCAGGGGGAAGGGGCTGGGCAGGGGGTGCCGACAATGGGACCCCGCCAGGCGCTCGCCTTTCATGGGCGAAGAGCGGCAGCGAGCGGAGCGTGCCACGGGGCGGGGAGGGCTGCGGCCGCGGCCCCGCACAGCCACGGATGGAGGAGGAGTGGGTGTGTGCCGGGGGGATGGGGGGAGCTGGGAGCTCTGCCTTCCAGCGGCTTCAAGGCTAAATACCTGATTCCTGCATGTAAACAGCTGGTTTCGGTTTTTTTTTTTTTTTTTGATACGACCTGACTGTGGGAAAAGAAGAGAGTTACCTGCAGAGCGCGGCACTCAGTAGGTAAAGACCAAGTCCGAGATGCTGGACATGAGCCAGTCCCCCGCGATCATCTCCGTCACCTCGGGCGTGCAATAGTCCGGGAACTCGAAGTGCGAGGACGCGCCCCGCGGGAAGAGATCGAGGTCCTTGTCCAGGACGGACCAGTCCAGAGCCCCGCAGGCTGTGCCACCCGGTGCCCGAGCGGGCAGCACGCCCGGCAGCTCCTCCTCCAGCTCCTCGTCCGAGGAACCCAAGGAGGACGGAGGGGAGCCGGCAGGTGCGGGAGACGGGGACGCGCTCTCCGGGGACGGCTCGGGGCCGGTGGCGGCCGCGGGGCTGCGCTCGCCGGTGGGCACCGCGTGCCACGTGGCCGTGCCGGGGCAGTCCTCGGCGGGCGGCTCCGGCGGGTGCTGCGCGGTGCCCGGCTCGGGGGGCGGCTTGGAGGGCTGCCTGCGGGCGGCGGGGACGCGGCCCAGCACCGAGGGTTTGATCTTCACCGGGAGACGCGGGCGGGCGGTGGCGGTGCCCACTTTGCCCTTTTTCCGAGGGCGGTACTTGTAGTCGGGGTAATCGGCCATGTGCTTGAGGCGCAGGCGCTCGGCCTCCTTCACAAAGGGGATCTTCTCGGAGTCGTGCAGGAGCTGCCAGCGCCGACCCAGGCGCTTGGAGATCTCGGCGTTGTGCATGTCGGGCCACTGGTCCATGATCTTGCGGCGCTCGTGCTGCGACCACACCATGAAGGCGTTCATGGGCCGCTTGATGTGCCCACTGGGCGTCTTGCACCAGGCGGGCTCCGCGTCGTGGGCGGGCAGCGGAGCGCAGGGCTCCCGCCGCCCCTCGGAGCCCCTTCCCCGCATGGCTCGCTGCACCATGCCGGCCCCCCCGGTGCTCCCCTTACCGCCGCCGCCTCTCCCTCCCCGCCGGCCGCTACGCGCCGCGCCGCGCCGCCCCCATTGTGCGGAACGGGCGGCGGCGGCGGGGCGGGGCGCGGGGGGCCGCGGAGGGACCCGGGGGGGCACGGCTCCGCCGGGGCGGTGGCTGCGGGGCGGCTCCGGTGGGACCCCGGGATGCGGCGGCTCGGGGATGCGCTGCGGCGCTCTGGGGATGCTCCGGGTCCGGGGATGCTCTGGGGCGGGTCGGGTCCGCTCCGCGGATGCGCTCGGTTCGGGGATGCGCTCGGTCCGGGTGGGTTGCGGGTCCGGAGCGGTGCGGGCAGCCCTATAGGCTGGCAGCCCTGTAGCCGCACGCCCCTCTCGCCCCCCCGGTGCCGTTCTTATAGAAGAAGCGGCAGCCGCCGCCGCCGCCCCGCCCCGCCCCCGGTAAACACGGCCGCGCCGGTTCTGTCAATGGGAGGCGCCGCCCCCCCCGGCCCATTGGGCGCGGGGCGGGGGGGAATTTCCCCCGCTGCCAATGGGCGACCACCGGAGAGGGGTTGCTGGAGAAAAAGGCACCGAGGCGCGCCCCGGTACCCGCACCCTGGTGGGGGGGGGGGGGGAGGGGGGCACACCGCAGCGACCTCCCAGCACGAGCACCGCGGTGCCCATGGTTCACCCCACGGCTTCCAGCAGGAGCACCGGGATCCCGCTTCCCTCCTGGGGACTCCAGCGCCCAGCTGTGCCCCCGCCCCGCGCCCTCCCGTGCCCCATAGAAGCGAGGGATCGTTCAGCTTGTAAATGCCCTCTAAGGTCCCCAGGACCGACCCCGACCCACCCCACCGCGTCCCGCGGTGCCACCCTCCACCGTTCCCGAGCACCCCAGGGGCGGTGACCCATCGCCTCGCCGTGCCTGTGCCGTGAGCTGCCTTCACTTTCCGCCGGTGGAGACCCCGCACGCGGTAAGGCAGCTCGCCACGAGCAGACACCGGGCGGCCCTGGATGCCCTCGGTGCCGCTCAGGGCAGGCAGAGCTCTGCAGGCGGCGGGGCTCCCCCCCGACCTGAGCTCTCCAACCACCCCACGACCGCGGGCGTCGGTTCGCTGCCGTGCTCGGCTTCCCCCATCAGTTGGATGGGTCCTTCCCTCGGGGCCGAACGCACAACACCGCGACGCAGCGTTTCGGGGTCCCCGAACGGCGAGCGTAAACCGTCGGCCCGTCCGTACGCTAACTGTACAGATCACGTTCACGTCCCCGGGACGCCGCTCTATATTTAATCGGCCCTCGCAGCCCGTCTCGCCCGCAGGCCCGCTCCCCTCACGCCCGCCTCGTCCCGTCCCGGCTCCGCGCTCTGCCCCCGCTGCCGCCCACCCCGTGCGGCGCCAATGGCGGAGCCGCCGCGGCGCTGTTGCCCCGGAGACCGCGGGCTGCCCGCCGGGGGCCGCGCCCATTGGCTGAGGCCGCGGGGCGCGCTCCCATTGGCTGCCCGCCGCCGGTTGCCGTGGCGACAGCGGACGGAGCGCGGCCCGCGCCGCCCCGAGGCCTGAGCCGGCCCCGAGGCAGCACCGGGCCCGGGCCCGCTCCTGCCCCCCGGCTCCCTGCGCCGTTTCCCGTCACGGGGCTGCGAGAGCGGCTCGGTGAGTCCTCTCCCTCTCCCCCCAGCGGCCCCGCAGGCAGGGCCCGTCCCGCGTGGCGTGTCCGGCACGGCCCGGTGGGCAGCGGGGCCGGGGAGGGCCGCACCCGCCGCGAGGCCTCGGCTGAGCCCTCCGTCCGTGCAGCCGTCCTGACGGGATGCGGGCTGCCGCGGGGCTGCGGGGAGCGCGGGGATGCCTGTGGGGCAGGGGTGGGGTGCGGGGCCACCCCGGGGAACGGGCGGGGCTGCGGGGCTCAGCCTCCGCGCTGGGATCGCCGTTTTGTGTCCCAGAGCCTCCGCGGGGATGGATGCGAAGGGCCCGGTCCCGAGTGCCGTGGAGGAGCTTAAGAGAAGAGTAAGTGTTCTGTTCTTGCGGGGTTTGTGGTGCTCGGAGCATTATGGCCGTAACCGCAGCGTCTCTCAGACGGGTGGAGAGCTGCCGGTGGTAAAGGGAGAGGGGAACAAGAAGTGCAGGTCAGGCCGCAAAGGTCTCTGCTCAGCAGCCTCCTCTGACTCCCTGTCTTTTGTGTGCGACTGTTACGCCGAGTTTAGGATGACAGCACATGGCAGAAGGCAAAAGCAGAAAGGAAACTTCCAGCCCACAAGTTGACTTTGCCACCAATCACTGACGGAGACAAGAAGAAAGGGGAGAAGAACAAGACAGGTTGGGAGAGATTTCCCTTTATTCACTGCCCTTCTGTCACTGCCCCCTGGTGCCGCTTTTGCATTAACTCGGTGCTTTGTGCTGGGAGACGTTCGTCAAAAGCCACTAAAAGAAAAAGTGGCTGCGAATAAAGAGGGAGGACTAGAAAAGACCAGGAAACACTTTGTAGGCTCTGCTCCTGGGCTGTAACTGCAAGCTGCTTTTGCTGGAGCTGCAGAAGGTTTCAAATCAGTCTTTCAGTTGATCTTCTTATTTCCCTCAGCCACACATGACAGGAGGGGGTCGGTGTAAGGCTTTGTGTGAGATGTGTGTAAACACGTACGGGGCTTTTTCGTTGTTTCTCCAGCTTCATTTGTGTTGAGTAAAAAAACGCCCTTGCTCTCAAAGACATCGTCCCAAGAGAAGCACAGAAAATTTACTGAGAGGAAATCGGCGCTCAAGGAGGCTGAATTAGCTGAAATGTTGGAAGAGATCAAAATTACCACGGTACGTGTAACAAACATCCGGTGCTGGAATGTGGGTAGCTAATCCATAGTTACCCAGGTTGCTTTTATGGAGGAAATTCTAGCAGTCTGACTCACTCTTGCAAAATGGCACGTATTTATTTATTAATACACTGGAGGTAATTACGCTGCTCTGCTTGATGCTGGTGTAATCTAACCTTGATGTTGTCTGTTAAGAAAAACTGAAGATAAACCAAGAGAGTCCAGACTACAGCAGTAGAGGGGACGAGATTTAGAAATGTGACCTGTTTGAAAAGACTGTCGATGCCAGAATTTCTTAGTTTAGCAAAGAGAAGTTTGAGGTGGAGCACATGACCACAGTTTTTTAGATAGTTATTGATCAGCATGCAGCAGGTAGTAAGGAATGTGGAAGCAGGGCTGGGTTGTGTGGGAGAAGTCAGTGCCTTGGCAATGAGGCTGAAGCTTGCTGCGTGATGCCTGGCTGGTCAGGGCCTTACATGGGACAGGAATGCCCTAGGGGTGACAGATGATAGTGAGCAAACTGGGGGCAGGTGGCACTGATGGAATCTGCTGCCCATTAATCCGCAAATTCCTGTAGCACCTGACCAAGCTGAAGACAAAAGCTGTAGAGGAGCTGAAGCAGTGCAGTGACCACCTGGCAGAGACCAACTTCTGGCTGATGAAGGACATCCAGCACACTGATGATAGCACTGCCAAGCAAGCCAGAGACTTGCTACATCAGTATGAAGTGTATCAGGTGAGGTTTTAGAGTTGGCCAACAGGCCTGGTTCAGCAGAACATGAAGCTTCCCACTGCTCCTGTTAGTACTCAAGAATGGCCAGGCTTTGCATGGTCACCTCCACTGACTGGAGTATCCCCAGAGCTAGGGGGAGCTCTTTGATGCCCAGAGATTCTGTGAGATGCTCTTGCTTTGTGCCTGTTTTAAGCCATAGCCCATCAGGAAGCCTCTAGAGCTTCCTGACGGGTTACTGTCCCAAGCAAGAGTAGTCAGCCCTGTAACAGCCCAAATACATCCCTCTGTGGGGGAAGCTGGCTCCTGGAAGCCCCAAGACAATCCCCAGCACAGGTCCCATGCACAAGCTGGCACTAGCCACAGTGGTGGATTCATCTGTGCTGCTAGAACAGGCAATAGCATGAGAGGAACATTAGGAGTGCTTTGTGGGGACATTTCATAGATGTGGGGAATGACCAGTGTCTGGATTTCTCTGTGCAGATGATCGAGGCAATGACACAGGCCATCAGTCAGAACCAGCTGGATATGGCAAGGGCAGAGCTCCAGGAAATGGAAAAAACAATGGAAAAGAATCTGGAAAGTGAGTTGTTCTCATTGCTATGAAGCATGGTTTATGTAACCGTGTTACCTTTGCTTTCCATCTTGTTAGGCCGAAGACACTGCAGTGATGCTGTAACTGTCAAACTATTCACTTCCTGGAAACGAATCTCCCAGTTGTTGTATGGGGATTCTGTCCTGTCAGAGCCCTGTGGCACCCATCAGCCTGTGTGTCAGGGGGTGGGCAGAGCCACCTCCTTGGCAACAGTTTGCACCATTCCATTGGGGCAGGATCTGGTCAGGTGGTCTGACTTGGAGTGGCCATTCATTCCCACTGCTCACGTGGTGTGCAGTCTCTCTAATCCAGATTACTTCCCACATGGTGTGTCATCTGGCTCACGTAAATGCAGGACACCCTCTGGAACCCCTGAAATGACATTCTCTGCTTTGACTTTCAATTAGAGCTTCAACAGCAACTGGATGAAGTCACATCAAAAATACAGGTTCTCCAGGAGGAGCTCAGCATCCTGCGGACCTACACAGAGGTGCATTATCCAAACCAAGCTATGCAGATAGTTGTGCTGCTGTCCAACATCCAGAAGCTGAAGGAGCAACAGCAGGTGCTGAGACCTCTCCTCCTCTGCAGCATCATTAGGGAGGCAGGAGAGAGCAGGGGCAGAAGGAATGCAACGCTTGTCTTATTTAATGCTCTTGCTTCTGTGCACTGCCTCCTGCCACTCTCAGGATGAGATAGATGAGACAGAAAAAATGGGAAAGGCCATCCTGGAGAAACTGGAAGAAAAGGCACAGCTGGAACAAGAGGAGATATTACAGAAAGTCGTGGAGGTTTGTGGAATTCATGTGATGTCTTGGCAGAGGGGATCATTTTGTGGGAGCTGTGAGAAAAGTCACGGGCTTCTAGACGTTGCCCATTAGCAATAGCACATTTGCTGGCACACAGAGAATAACAGAGCATTGCTGCTCTGTTCTGGATCCCAAATTGGAGCTGTCTGTCAGCTGGGAAGGTCCATGACAAGCACTTCTGAGTTGCTGCTGTACTCTGATGTGACGAAATATTCTCAGGCTTGTTCCTGAGAGTTTGCCATGTGACCCAACATTCACCCTGCTTTATTCCATTATTTAGGTAGCTGCCTGGCTGCTTGGTGGTGACACTGCTGAGGCAGCTCAGCTCAGAACAGGAAGAGCTCCTTTTGTACAGTTTCTGCTTGCATGATATGCTTGGCACTTTTTCAGGGTTAGCAGCTTGAGAGCACTGAGAAAATATCAATCACTGAGTCCTTTTACAGCTTGCTCTGATGCAGGACTGCTGTCTGCTTTTACAGGTGAATCTGTAAGCACAGACAATACAAGTAACCCAAGCAATGTTAATAAGCTTTCCCTGGGAAACTGAACCAGATTTCTTAGAGTTGCTCAGTCTTGTTCTATGGTCAGCCCAATGGGATCTCTTTGTAGACCTGGAACCAAAACCTTATTATTAAGCAGGAGTAATTTCCTTGAAGAATAATGCATCTAAATGCAGCTAGCATTGGCATCTGACAGTGGCAGGGTCTCATGCTGGTAGTTACTGTGGTTTTCTTCTCTTCACCCACACAGGAGGTGTTGCTACACCAGGATGGGCTGAAGCAGATGGTTATCAACAATCACGTTCTTAGACGTGAAATAATAAGACAAAGAGAGGTGAGTGGGTTGGGGGAGGGCCAGCACAGTAAAGCAGAGCTAGACACCCTCAGTCCTTGCCCTTTATGAGGGTTCTGTGTGCCCTGGTGGGGTCTGTTGCTTTCTGCTTCCACTGGAGCCAGTGGGCTGTTAGGCTTCCTGCAATGCCTGCTGGACCGCTCACCCTCAGGAGGTCCTGTTAGGGAACTTACTTGCACGAGGGATGTTTTCTAGCTCTGCTGCTAGTAAAATCTCTAGAACTTTAATTACTGCTTCTATTGTAAAATAAAGAAGTCTTAGAAATGTAATTCATTCAGATTATTAAAGACCTGGAAGAGGAGATCGACAAGCTGAAAAGAAGCGTCCAGACACTGCGCCAGAGTGCAAGAGACCCAAGAGAGATGATCTTTGCTGACATTTTTCTCCGCAGACCAAAGTAAGCCAGTGAATTCCCAGAGAAGTAAGGCTGGCTGATGGGCAGGCACAGGCCTTTCTCTGTGGCCTTGGGTCGCAAGAGTCCGTGGTGCTGAGTCTTAGTGCTACTGCCACAGACGCCGCTGTCAAACCTACACCCAGTCCAGGGTATAAACTCACAGCTTACAGTGGTCCTGCTGGGAAAGGTTGCTGCCAGGTCTCTTGTCTTGCCTAAGAGCAGCTGGGAACCAGCCAAAATAACTGCAGTGTGCTGTCAGCTTTGGTCACATCTCACCTCACTTCTAGGCTTCCTTTTGTTCATCCTGTAAATGGCGATAATTATTGACTGCAGGAGCAGGCAGGAGCAGCAGAGCTTTTCAAGGCCCTCGTGACTACATTGATTCTTATTTTATCGTTCTTTTCTCTCTGTGCTTGGGAAGCAAAACTAAAAGGAGGTGGCCAAGCTCCTGCGGAGTGTCCCTGTCAGGGCAGGGCTTACCCATCTCAAGCCACTTTGCTTGTTGTGTGAAATGGCACGAGCGCTCTGTGGGAACAAAGATGGGGCAGCCATTTCCCTAATATGTCAAAAAAAAATGTCTGAGGCATTCATTGGCAGCAAAAAGGCAACACTTTGTTGTCTTTCCCAGCGCTCTTTCCCTGCCCTCATTCAGTGGTAGCTGATTACTTGCAGAATGGAGGTTGTGGTTAATCTCCACTCCCTCCTACCAGTGTGCACTGTGTTTATACTGGATATTAAAGTTATGAAGGGCAAGGAGAATCCTTGCTGTTTGTTGACGGGGAGCAGACTCTGCCAGATGGCTCACGGGACCGCGGGGCTATCCTCTGCAGGGACGAGGGACAGGCTGGCCAAGTCTGTAGGCTGAGGCGTACCAGCAGCCCGCTGTGACAAGTTATTTTCCACCATAGCCACGGCGGGATCCCATCCCACCAAACAGCAAGCTGGAGGCCCCACTGCGCCTTCTCCTGCAGTGCTGGGGTCCTGCCCAGAGCGCAAACAATTCAGAGCCGTTGAGTGCCCCAGCTTTCTGTGTTGTCAGCTGATGGAGGGTGACAATAAATTTGATCAAATATGTTTAAATCTTGACTATGACGTAGCCTGAAACCTGCAGCTGTGCGCAGAACTGCATGCAAGCACGAGTTTATTTGCAGCCGCTCTACACGCTGCTCACAGCACAGAGATACCTGTTCAGGGAGGCTTTGAAGGCTGTAGGCCAGCACCTCACACACACACGCACGGGGTTATTGACGTGGCATGAAAATACAATCCCCTGCGATGGGCAGATGCTCAGCCAGCAAGCCAGTGGTGGGCTGGATCTCCTGTACGGGGTTCTAAAGGCAGGCCAGGTGTGGCTGCGGGGCTGTGGATGCGTGATCTGAAGCAGGAGGAGAGCCCGGAACGTGTCAGGAGGCTGTGGGAGAGGCGAGTGGCTGCGTGATGGATGGGTACAACTTGAATTTTTTTTTTTTTCCTGATAAAAGAATGATTAAAAAAAAAGAGGGAATTCGTTAGCCTCGACAGCTGGCGGGGCTGGGGTTACTGAGGGTGGCTGGGAGAAAAGTTAAAAATAGCAGGAAGGCCCAAGTGGAAAGTTTGTGTAATATCACAAGTCAGGCATTTGGTGCTTACCCGCCCTGACAGGCAGGACTCCGTGCCAGAGCCCGCTCCGCCATCTCCGCCGATTCCCACTGACCTCCCTGCAACTTTTCACACGACTCCAGCAGCCGTTCGTGTTTCTCGTTAACCCTTTGGTTCCAGACTTTGGCTTTGCTTCTTGAAAGAGTAAAATCGGGTGTAAGCTGCGCTTAGCCTGGAAGCGCAAGGGCACCCGGCAACTCGGGACTGCTGCTGGCTCGCCTTGGGTTCCCTGCGTGCTGCTGGCAGCACCTGTGAAGCCCCGTGGAGCTGTAAGCCCCCATGTACCCACTTGTGTCTGCATTTTGGTTTTCCCTCTTTAAAAACCCCCCTTCCTTGCAGGGACCCCAGCTGGGTTTCGCTAGCAGCTTGGAGTCCTGCACTGGAGGCACTCTTGGTGCGGTTTGTCCTGGCCTGACGCGCAGACAGATGAGCACACCTCTGAGCAAGCCCAGCTTGCTGTGTTTGTCCTTTCTGTGCGAGAAAGCAGATGGAACCGGCTGCTCTGATGTGCTTTCTCTGCTTTTGTTTGTCTTTTGGGATTGACAGAGGGGCAGCTGATTTTGTTCTTCTCCTCGGAGTCCTGCAGCCTGGCTCGGGTTTGCTGGGGAGTTGGGCCGCGCTCTGCTTCATGCTGAGCAAGGGCTGCGCCCCAGAACCGTGCATCTGCTTCCAAAGGGCTTTTGTCCACTGCTCCCTCGGCACAGCTGCCGGTTCCTGCTCTTTCCTTTGTCCCTTGTATCTCTCCTCTCTGCTCAGGTGCACACCAGACACCGAGGTGCTCCTTCGCATCCCCACGGAGGAGACGCCGCTCCCCTGGTGCCCGCAGCGCTCGGACGAGGTGCCGACCTGCGCAGCCCTTCCTTCCCCAGCAGCCCTCCTTCCTCCCAGCCCCACTCAGCCGCTGTGAGGACTCAGTTACAAGGTGCAGGAGGGTCCGCTGTGGTACGGCTGTGCTGTGTTGTAAGAAGCACGATGAAAGCCCCTTGATGTCGGCCCCCTGTGCGACCTGACCTCACACCGGCAGCGTCACCTGTCCCTGCTGGGACACCGCGGTGGCTCCAGGAGGGGCTGCAGCCAAAGCCCGACCAGGACTCTCCGTTGTGGTGCCCCAGGGGCGTCCCAGGGCCGGCCCCGACGCCCCGAGGTGAGCACATGTCAGCGTGGACCGGGCTGCTGTCCCAGACCGGGGCCTTTGTGGGACAGAGCCCGCACGCAGGTTCAAATAAAAACAGCCCTGTTCAAAACGCGCCTGTGCCCCGCGCTGTCCGTTACCGGCTCTGGGGCCGGCGCTGCCAAACAGAGGCATCGCAGCCCCGCCGGTCCCAGCTCTGCCGCCCCTCCGGGCAGCAGCGGGCACGGCTCGGCTCGGCTCGGCTCGCTCCTTACTTGGCGAAGCGGCGGAGTCGCGCTCTACCCCGGGGCGCCGCGAGATGGAGCCGGACGGGGCCGGGCGGGGGGCGCGGGGGTCCGGCCCCACGCGGGACAGGAGCGTGGCTGAGCCCCACGCCCGCCCCAGCGCTGCTCCAGCGACGGCACCTCGGGACGGGACGGGAACGGGCTCCCGGGAAGCCCTGGGGGCGGGGGATCCCAAGGGGGGATCTCGCCGAGCCCCGGTACCGGGGGCACCGGGAGCCCCGCGGGAGCCTCGGGGACCGGACGGAGCAGCGGGGGTGCGCGGAGCCGGGCGGCGAGGGCCGCTGCGGGCGGGAGAGGGGGGGATCGGCCAGGGGAGCGGGGGAGGGACCGGCAGCGGCGGGGGGGCTCCACCTCCCGGGCTTTAAAGCCTCGCAGCTCCGGGGCTGGGCGGCGGACGTCAGCCCGGCCCGGGGAAAGTTTGTGCCGCTGGGAGCGGGACCGGCGGGGCCGTGCTCGTGACCTCGGGGCTGCACCGCCGGGGGGCTGCAGGGAACCGGGTCCCGTAGGGGCCGCCTCTCCGAGCCCCGCTGCCCGCCGAGCCCCAGATGACCCTGAACACGCAGCCCGGGAGCAAGAGCCCGCTGCGGAGGAGGGCCAGCACCCCTCTGCCGCGGGTACCGGGAGCCACGCCGCGGGCTGAGCTCGGTCACCCCCAACTCGGGGAGTCCTCGACTGAACCGGGTGCCAGAGCCGCAGCACCGCGGGGCAGTTGGTCCTCCGAGTCCTCTGCCTCCTCCAGCTGCTGGGAGCACCGCGTGGTGCTGCTGGGAGACCCCGGAGTGGGCAAGACCAGCCTGGCCAACGCCTTCGCTGGCATCCAGGAGCGGGACCTGCTGGAGCAGCATGGAGGTGGGTGCTGCGCGGCTGGCGGGGGCTTTCTGCAGCAGTGTCACCCCCTGCGGGGCCAGGAGGAGGTAGCGGGGTGTGTTCAGGTGCAACACGCGCTTGAACAAAGTCATGAGCAATGCAGAGAGGAGCGTGTCGGGGAGAGGGGAGGACCGCTGGGTCTCAGCTGCACCAACCGAGTTCTCCCGGTGTCTTGCAGAAGCCGCCTATGAACGCACGCTGTCAGTGGATGGCGAGGAGACCACGCTGCTGGTGATGGACACCTGGGAGCCGGAGCGGAGGGTACATGGGGCTGTGAACCTGGGCTGGGCACTGCATGAGCCCCAGCTGCCAGCAGGGCTGGGGGTGCTGGGGAAGAATGAGGCCTGAGGTCAGACCTCTGGCCCAGGGCAGCCTCTCCGACATTCTTTGCTTCCTGTGCTGCAGGCTGAGAGGTGCCCAGCATATCCTCACTCTCTCTGACAGGGCTCCCACAGCAAGGCCCTGTCAGTGCAGGAGCAGCCTTGTGCATGGCAGGAGCTGTGTAGGTATCCCCCACCCCATGCAGATGTCCCTTGCAGAGAGGGACAAAGGGGCTGCAGGACAGAGCATGGTGCGAGCCAATGGTTTGGGAGCTGGGCTGAAAGGAGCAAATCCACGTGAGGCGGTGCTGGCAGCCAGGGCACGTGCTCTCAGCAGAGCCATGGCCCCAAGAGCCTGGCACAGTGCTCTCCCTCTGCCCCATGCAGTGGAGGTTTCTTTCTGCCAGAAATCCCAGCGCAGCATCGCTGCCTTCCTCCCCCTGTGCTGCCCTCCCCCATGGCTGTGCTGGGGTTCTGCAGGTGTCATGATGGGTCCCTGGGAACCTGGACAGAGTCAGCGCCCAGGCTGCACGCAGGCACAGTGACGCTGTGGGCTGGGGCTGCATTTTGTGCAAATTCCTGTGCTGTCCAGAGGTGCTGTAGCATTGCATTGCTCAGAGAACAGCCCTTTATTTCCACGGTTGCTTTATCCCACTTTGCCCAGCTAGGAGCAGTGCGTGGCTCACGATGCTGTGCCCACCACACTGGCATTGTGTGGCCAAAAGCAGCTCCGGGAGTGGCTCTGTCCCCAAGCTGAGCCCGCAGCCCTAATTTGTTGCTGATAGAGGAGGAAAATGAAACGTGCCTCAGAACCAGGAGCTGCGTTTTGCTGATGGAGACATGCCCACAATGCGGGTGCTGGTGGGGCACGCTGGCAGGTCCCTGTCACCCAGTGCTGGGTGAACCCCAGGAGCCACTGGGGATGCCACCAGCCCTCACGGCGCAGTGATGGGCCCTTCCCCATGTGCTGGCAGGGCGAAGAGAGCTGGCGCCGCAGCCAGTGCCTGCAGGTGGGCAACGCGTACGTCATCGTGTACTCCATCACGGACCGCAGCAGCTTTGAGAGCGCCTCGGAGCTGCGTATCCATCTGCGCCGCGCACGGCAGGCCGAGGACATCCCCATTATCCTAGTGGGGAACAAATCCGACCTGGTGCGCTGCCGTGAGGTCTCCATTGAAGGTGAGCATGTCTGTGTCCTCACATCTGTCCCCATGTCCCATGCTACGGCTTCTGCTACATCCCCCAGCGCAGGGGGTGCCAGCGGGGCGGTGCCCCCTCCCTGCCTTCCCCTTGCAGAGGGCCGTGCCTGTGCCGTGGTTTTTGACTGCAAGTTCATCGAGACGTCGGCTGCCCTGCAGCACAACGTGGCCGAGCTCTTCGAGGGGGTGGTGCGGCAGCTCCGCCTGCGCCGCGAGGGCAAAGAGCCTGCGTCCAGCCACCGGCGCAAGGAGAGCCTCAGCAGGAGGGCCCGGCGCTTCCTCGACAGGGTGGTGGCCAGGAACAGCAGCAAGGTGACCCTCAAAGCCCGCTCCAAGTCGTGCCACGACCTGTCCGTGCTCTGAGAGCCGCTGCAAGCCCATCCCACTGGACTTGGAGGAAGGGGACTGCCCTCTGCCATCAGCGTGGCCAGCGGCTGCGTGGGGCCAGCAGAGCACAAATGGGGCCATAGCAATGCTGAGGACGTGGAGCTGCTGAGGGACACCCAGGGTTCACTGGATCCGGCTGCTTCCCCTCTGGAAGGGGGGATGAGTGGGGCTGGGTCCCCTGATCTGCATGTGTGGGGTGGGTACCAGGGCGGCTGCCCGGCTCCTAGGGGGCTGGAGGTGAGGCTATGGCTCTGCAGGGCTGCCGGCAGTGGGGCTTGTGCTGCTCGTGGCTCCCGTCCTTTACAGGGCAGCGGGGAGCGGTGAGTGGCCACCCCAAGGACAGGAGCCCGGCAGGGGGAGGGGCTGAGGGAGCTCTGGCAACATCACCTGGCACCCCCAGCCCCTCCAAGCCAGAGCTTCATGCCATGTCTCCCTGGAACCGGTGTTTGCCTGAGGTATTTCTGCTGTCTCTGTACCGGTGCAATGGGGAAACCCCTCGATCTGCAGAATAAACCACGTCTGGGACATGCTCATCTCTGCTGGGTCCCTGCCATAGGGAACCAGGTTCCTTGGCTGGGACAGAGGTTCTGCTGCAGCCAGACTGCAGCAGCTCCATCTTCATCAGCCCAAACACCCGAGGACAAGGGCAGCCTTAGCCTCTGGCCGTGTTTCCTTAGCCACCCTTGGTGGAAGCCTCAGTTCCTTACCCAGTGGTCACAGCATCATCCCCTGTAATGGCAGAAGCCCTCTGTGCTTCTCCCTTCCCAGAAAAACATCTAGGAAGAGCTCAGCACCACCTCCTGTTGCTACGGTGCAGATTTAAAGCCTCTGTGCAGGATTTGGGCCCCCCATGGGAGACACAGCCTGGGCCAGGAGCCAGCCCCTGGATGCCCTGGGAAGGGGCAGCGGCAGCAGGAAGGGACGTGCCGGGCTGCAGCGAGCACCAAGTGACCCCCGGCACACAGGAAGGTGACACTGGGGCCGCGTGGGCTCTGCCAGTTGTTTTTAGGCTGTGCTGCTGGCGAGTGGCTGGGATACGGCAGAGGAGCCTGCTCAGCAGGCCTGGGCCCGGTGCCAGGGAGGCTCCATGGTGCCCTCCTGCCCTGCACGGGTCGGGAGTTTCCATTTGCTCCTCATCCCGAGCATGGGGAGCCACCAGCAGCCAGCATCATGCAGCCAAGGAGGGCCCAAGGGGATGTTTCCCCATCTCTGCTGAAAGCTGGGCTCTCCTGCATCACTCGGCACTCCTCGGCCTGTTGGGGTTTGCAGTGTTGCTGCTCTCTCCTTGTTACTGCTTTGGCTCCGGGTGCTGCTCCGTGCCCCAGTTCCTGGTGCTGCTGGATGTGATGCTGTGAGTCCATCCTGCAGCTGTGGCCAATGCTTCCCTGCAGCGGGAGGCGGGGGCGGGGGGAGCGGGATGGAAAGTTGGCAGCCAGCAGCGAGGGGAGTGGAAAGAATGAGCTCAAACCCAGAAAAATGCGGCCCTGCTGGAGGGTGGGAGGAAAGGCCAGGGGGGGCTGCGGCGAGGCGCTGGGAAAGGGAAGGAGGGAGGGAGGAGGTGCTGCTGGGGGGGCAGGGGCTGCCTGCAGCCATCAGCTGGGCTCTCACCTGGGCCAGGTATGGCCAGGGCTCGGCAGCACTAAGAAGTTCTCTTGGGATTGCCACGTGCCAGTGCCGTCGGTCCCAGTGCCATCCATCCCTGCATGGCCACTGTTCCCAGTGCAATCTCCCCCAGTCTCGGTTCCAGTGTGTGCCTTTCTGGGATGAGGGATTCTACTGGTGGCACACTGCTGTGGTGGGATGCCAGCCTGCAGGCAGGGCAGCTCCTGTGCCAGTCCTCAGCCCTAGGGTACATGGGGCACCCAGTGCCCAGCAACCACCCTCTTGCCAATCTTGTTTCCCCAACGTGCTGGAGGGGGCTCAGCCACCTCTGATGTTTTAAGACCAAGGCCCTGCACTCGGGGCAGTTTCCCCCCTAATGTCCCCATTCACTGCCACCCCAAGGAACGAGGCCGCAGCCCACCCAGTGAGGAAAGTTAAGGCTGGCTCACTGCGCTGCAGCGCATCTTTTCATGGGTAGCCATGGCCAAGAAAAGCACAGGGGAGGAGGGCAGCCACTTCCCTGCACCACGGAGCAGGTCCTGCTCTCAGGCCCCACTGGGAATTTGCTCTGCTTTCCCAGCCAGAGCTGCAGGAAAGCCCCATGGCCACTGGTTGGGGAGCAGTCCCTTGGACGGACTCCACTATAGCTCCGAGACCCCAGCCAGGGCACCCAGTGGGGAGCTGGGACATCCTCAGTGGAACCTCACACCCGCTGGGCCACTTTCGAGAAGGGCTATAAAGGTCTTTTGAAGGTTTTTTTGATAAAAGACTCAGCAGTAGAATACGCAAGAGCGTTAGCATTTCTGCTGCTATTTTGGGTTCTGGTCTAATAGCACGTGCTGGAAGGACAGGAGCGGATCGCAGCCCTGCAGCCTTCGGTCTGGGCTCTCCCCAGGCTTGCAGCCTGCCCTGAGAGCACAAGCAGAGGTTTTCCTGCAAAACGGAGCGTGCTGAAGATTTGACAGCTGCTTGCAGGGAAAGGGCCTGTGAGAAACCAGACCCTGATTAAAACCAGTACATGCGGGCACTGATTTGGGAACACAGAGACATCATTTTAGGCTGGCTTATGGTCACCTGGGATCTGGCTGTCCTCGCTGTGCTCTGCCATGGGGTGGGATGCTGGGTGCTGCCGACCTCACTGCCTGTCCCTTTTCTTTGTGAAAGAATTGGTGACACCATGAGGACAGTGTCCAGGCAGGAGGCCAGCCCTGGAGGAAGGCGTATCAGCGCTCCCGAGAGGGCTTTTCATCCACCCGCTGCCTGAAATACGAAACTATGAATCACCCCAGGTCCTGAAATAGATTTTTTTTTTTTTGAGAAAATATTGGGAAAAAAAAAAAGAAAAAAAAAAAGAAAGAAAAAAGAATGTAACACATGCCTTTTGTCCCTGCTGTGCTCTGCTCCCCTGCCCATGGTTCGGCTCTGGGCCAGTCCCCGGAGCCAGCGGAGCTGCTGGGGCCCTCACTGCCACCTGTGAACCCCAAACCAGACCCTGGGGAGGGGACGTGGTGGGACCACAGCGGCATCACAGAGGCTGGTGTACACCACAGGTTCGGGAGGCTGATTTCACCCCATGACAACGTGCAGTGCTGGTTTACACTGGGCGAATCCTTCTTTCTCACAACAGGAGGACAGAGGTGATTTCCCTGCTGGCAGCAGAGGATCTCCTCCTGCTGAAAGGCAGGGGCAGCTCCCAGTGACCTCTGCTGAATCATGAGTCTTTGCTTTTTGGCCTTTGCTGTGGGATGGAAAGGATGCAGACAGACAAAGCCATTTTTCACCAGGCCTGAGCCTCAGAAGCAGCTGCCAAGCCAGGGCTGCGGTGACAAGTGCAGGCAGCACCAGCGACTGGGGGACATCCCAGCCATAGAGAGGAGGACGCAATGGCACTGAGGAGGAGGAGGTGGCTGGGTGACATAGCCGGGCTGCCAGCAGCTCAGAGGGAGGGAATATTCACAAGGAAAACATGCGTTTTGGCCAGTTTTCCATCAGAGCTCTGGCAGCAAAGAGTTTGATTTCATTGACAAGGCATTTCTGTAAGAGAGGTTATTTGCTGAGCACAACCACAGGTGGGTTGAGGGTGTGCAGGGGACACTGCAGCAGGGCAGAGCATACAACCAGCCCAGGGTTGGAGGAGAAGCTCAGGACTCCCAGACCTTGCTCACACGTGGTACAGGCTCAGCTCTGTCCTGCATCCCGTCCCCTGTCTCCCTTCAAAAAATGCTGTCCATACTTAGGCAGCCGCCGCCGTGTTCCCCTCGCAGGCAGAATGTCAGTACAGATCCTCGCAGTGGGGTAAACATGCCTGAGCTGACACAGCACAGTGTCCCAGCACTGCAATCCGTCAGCGGGACCGGCCTCGTGCCACGGGATTGGCAGCCATTGGGTATCCCAAGCTGGAAGGGATCCACGAGGACCATTGGATCTAAATCCTCCATCTCACCAACCTCAGGGTGACCCGCTGCTCCTGCCAGGAGGGCACTGGGATCCCCCAGACCCTGCAGCACCCAGCCACTTCGCATCCCTCCCCTTCCTCTCCATCACTCTGGCCCGCAGTGCTCTCTTTCACAGCCTTTGCGCACCCCATGCTGCACCACACCCCCCACCACGCTGCTCCGTGCCCTCCAGGACTGGGGGACCAGCACCAGGGCGGGTGGATCCGTGCTGCACAGCTGCCCCTTTTGCACGGGTGGGAGAAGGGGACTGCCGCTGGCGGACACAGTGTGACATCCTTCCACGAAACTGGGGAGAGGTTTCAGGCCCTCACTGGGGGATCCAGGCTCGGAGTCAGGCCCGAGGGTGGAAGGCAAGGCCTGGGGACGGAGGGCAGGAGCGCCGGGCCCGGTGGGCAGCGAAGCGAGCGCGGTGCCGGCATCAGCATCGGGCTCAGGCCTAGGCCCGGGCCGTGGGGGGGAGCACCACTCGGTCTCCTAGCAACGCGCCCCCTGTTGCCGGGTGCGTGACGCGCGGCGCCGTGTGACGCACTTCCGGCCGGGCAGGGGGGACGTGTCCCTGGCGCGCGGCGGGAGTAGGCGCCATGGCGGAGGCGCAGAACGGTAGCGCCGGGCCCGGGGCTGTGCCCGCCGCCAGCGCCCGGCCGCCTGCCACTCCCGAGGGCATTGCCTTGGCCTACGGCAGTCTCGTCCTCATGGCGTTGCTGCCCATCTTCTTCGGGGCGCTGCGCTCCGTCAGCTGCGCCAAGAGCAAGGTACCCCCGGGCCTCCCGCCCCCGGGAACGCGGCCCCCTCGCAGCCGGGCGCCCCGCGCCGGGCCCGGGCCGGGGAGCTGAGCCCCGGAGCTCCTCTGGCACGCGGCTGTCCCCGTCCCAGCTCGCGGGGGGCTCTCCCGCTGCGCCCCTCCGCCCTGCCCGGCCTCAGGCGGCCCCCGGGGCTCAGATCCCGGCCCTGGGGCTCCGAGCCTGGGGTTCGTGTCCCACCCCCGGGGCTCAGAGCCCAGCACCTGGGCACCTGCCTTCAGGAGAAGGCACGCAGGCTGCTCTGCGCTGTTGTTTTGAACCCGCTTTTCTGCCGCTGTGTCTTAGTTCAGTGGTTTCAGCTGATTTTACAGACCAGGCAGCGAAGCTGTCAGCAGGTCTGCAGCAGGGAATGGCTGTGGTTTCGTGGGGGTTTCTCCTCCTGCAAGCCGCAGGGAGCGGTGTCTTCTTGGGCAGCAGCTGTGCCTTGGCCACGCTGCTGTTCCTTCACGGACGCTTTGCACAGTGGTTTCTGCCAATGTGTGCTCTGGGCAGCACCAGACAAGGGTGTTTGTTGCCTGAGATTCCAGCCTGAGCACCGAGAGCATGGCTTCTGCACCTTCTATGATGGGAAGGGGGTGGGGGAGGCAATTGTCCTGTGCGGGCTCGAGGGTCCCTCTGGCTCAGAGGGGGATTGGCTGTACTGGTGCAGAGCTGTTTCAGGAGCTGAAGCGGTTTGAGAAATCTGGGTCTTCTGAGCACAAGGAGTTGCTCAGAAGCGAGGTGAGGAACAAGAAGGTGATTGGAGAGAAACAGCATTCAGAGAGAGAGCAACATATGGTGTGCACAGATGGGGAGGCTGCAGGGATGGCCAGGCATGAGCAGCGAGGTGCTCTGCTCTGCTCTGGGCAAAAAAGGAAAAATGTCCATGCGGGAGGCAGGGTTTCTCCCTTCTCAAGAGGAAAAATGCAGTGAATTTTGACAGCCCTTGGAAGGACAAATGCAGACAGGTCTGATTTTTCCATCTTGGGCTCTGCCTGTGACCCAGTCGCAGTTCTGGGGAGCCAGTAGCAGTGCTGCCATGGAGCCCTGAGAGCCCCTGGCTGTCTGCTTAGGTACAAAACTAGAGCATGGGCCACCAGGTAATCCACTCTTGTCCTCTCCTTCTTTCCCCAGAATTCCTCGGAGATGCCAGAGACCATTACCAGCCGAGATGCTGCTCGTTTTCCCATTGTTGCCAGTTGTACCCTTCTGGGCCTCTACCTCTTCTTTAAAGTAAGTGAGCAAACAATGTTGATGTGCCCTGAACACCCTGCCTGCCTCCTCCGTGCTGTGACTGTTCTCAAGTGTTCTCCCCAGGCTGCGCAGCCTTTGGGTAATTCAGAGCTCCTGAGAGGTGAGCTCACCCCTGGGCTCTTTCTGCCTCCTTGGGTGACCTGGAGGTGCACCAACCAAAACTGGAGGGGGCCAAGCACTTCTGAATTGCAAATGCTGCTCTCTGTTGTGTTCCTTGCTGTGCTTCTGAAGATGTCTCAGCTGTGGCCCTGGCTAATTGCTGGTGAAGATGAGCTCATGAGCGAGCCCATGTGTGTCCAGATGAAGCCTCTTAGATATGCAGATCCAGCAAGCTGAATTAATGAGTTCTTGAATCACAGAGAAGCAATCCCAGCAGCAGGTGCTTTAGGCCATGTGGAAAAGGTGCCTTGACTTCAAGCACCTCTGGTTCCCTACGCATGCCAGCTCCTCTTTTAGGCCAGTGGCAGCAGAGCAGAGCATCAGCCAAGCCTCTGTTGATGGTGGGGTAATAAGGCAGCACCCACATCCCCAGGCCTTTCTGACCTCTGCAAGGATCCTCTGCAGGCACCAGGAAAGGACACGCTGAATGTGTAGCATGACCCTGTGGAAACCACTACGTGATCTGTGGTTTTTCCGTTTAATATTTGCATCCTGCCCTAAGCTCTAGTGCTTCAGCGTTCTTCCTCCTGTGAGAGCACATAGGCTTCAGCACGTTCTGAATTAGGGGTGTGATCCTGAGGAAAGGCAGCGTGTGTGTTGGAGGGCAGGAGTTCTAATAATACCCTGTTAAAGTGGGGCAGTGTGCACTTGGATGCTGTGGGGCAGGGAAGGCGGTGCTGCCCCAGGAGTGGCACGCTGCCTTGCTCCTTGCTCCAGCTGCCCCACAGGGATGCAGTGGGGAGGCTGTGCCCTCCTTTCTGCAGTACAGGAGTTATTTTTTTTTAAACTGAGCAGCTCGTGGGTGTGTAACAACTCACAGGCCTGTTGTGCTTGTTCTGCTCTTTCCAATATATTTTATATCAGCGATGCAAGAATTTGGGTTATTCCAACTCTTCTTCCTGTTTCCCTGGGGCATGGACAGAGCAGCTGCCAGTTACCACATTAAGCACTTTCTTTTGCTTCATGCTGGGAGAATGCAGTTGTAACCCCTCTGTGGTTTTGTCTTGCAGATATTCTCTCAAGAGTACATCAATCTTCTGCTTTCTATGTATTTCTTTGTGCTGGGGATCCTCGCCCTGTCCCACACCATCAGGTAGGGTGCAGCCACAAGGCAGCGGGGTGCTGGGCTGATTTGGATGTTCTGGAGCACTGGTGCTTTGTGGCAGAGCCAATTCCTGGCTTGCTGCCTGTTTTCTCTGGGTGGATCTGGCTTTTTGGGGAGGCAGGTCCTGAGTGTGCTGTGTGAGCCCATCCTGGGGGAACCAGGTCACCCCAAAGGCTCAGGAGTCCCACCTGCCTCGAGCTCATGGGGACGTTGGTCCCACCAGAATCACACCCCAAGGAGATGCTCTGGCCTGGCACCATCATCACTGCTCTGTGGAGGGCAGAGCTACTCAGCACCCCTGTTCCCCTTACTGAGACAGCTGAAACTGGCAGCTGGATCTCGTGACACCATTCTTGGTGTCTTGCAGTAGTGTTTGGTGCAAGGCACTGACACCTCATGCTGTTTCAGTAACAGATAAAATAAAATCTGTTTCCTGTTTCCTGAGCTGTGGGATACTGGGGGCCAGATGCTTTCCCTAGAGCAGTGCTGCTGCTCTGCTTAGGCTTCGTCTTTGCTGTCAGCTCAGTAGCAGAGCTGTCTTCTAGTGGCATAGTCAGTTCTGGGTGAGCAGACCTGTGCAGTGCCTAGGGACTGTTTTCTCCAGTGCCTGCACACTAGGGATGGGTTCTTGCTTTGTGCCTGTTTCCTTAGAGCATTTCTGGGGACAGCCACGTGCAGGCAAATCAGACCTCTGGGGAGGATGAGCTCCCATGCTTGGTGACAAGCTGGGGCTTACGCTAATCCCTGACGTGGCAAAACCTGGGACTTCCTTGTCGTGCTGGGAGGCTGACGTTCACGCTGCAACGCTGACATGCAGAGGGGAGGGCAGGGCTCTGTGTGGAGTTTCTGTAGAACTTTCCTCTCTCCAACTCTCGTTTCAGCCCCATGATGAACAGATTCTTCCCTGCAAATTTCCCCAACAAACAGTACCAGCTCCTCTTCACCCAAGGCTCCGGGGAGAGCAAGGAAGGTATGCTAACTTGCCAGACCATTTCTGTTTGAAACAACCTCCAAGGCTTGCCTCTTGCTCCTTGCTGTGCCTTGTGTGTAAGCCCTGCCAGCTCTGCACAGACGTGTGCATCATCTTGCACTGGCTGGCACTCTCCCATTTGGTTACCGAGGGGAGCTGGTGTTAAATGCACTGCATTTTAAGCTCGTTGGATAGTGGAGTACTGACTTCAGTGCTGCCTCCACTGATCTGACTCAAGTCTCTGCACTGGTAGACTAGGATTTGGTAAGTGTCCTGCCCAGTACCTTTACTGGTAAAGGAACACTACTACCAATACCAGCAGGAGTTAACTGGGTGCAGGAAGAGGTAGAAGATCTGCCGTAGGAGAGTGCCTGAATCCAATTTCCTTACTGACAGAAGCATCACAGATGCTCTCCACGTGACAGAGTCTGACAAGAAGGTCTGGGCTTGCCAGTGAGGGCTGCATGCTTGCGTGCAGGTTGGATGTGGTGACTGTGGGTGTGGCCGTGTGCGGGGAGAGAGTCCCATCTTTGGAGGTTGGAGCACTGTGGTCTGTGTTGGTGCCCAGCTGTGAACTTGGCCTTCTTTACCCTGCATAGGAAGGAAAGCTGCCAGGGCTGCCTCAAATGTGACGTCTCTGTTTTATTGCAGAAATAGTGAATTACGAGTTTGACACGAAGGATCTCGTATGCCTGGCCCTGAGCAGTGTTGTTGGGGTCTGGTACCTGCTGAGGAAGGTGGGCGAGCTTCAACTCTCCTTAGGGGAACTGGGCTCAGACTGGGGTCTGGGATGCAAGTCCATGGCTCTGCGCGTGCCACGGAACCCAAATCTCCTTTTCTTATTGTTTTCAGCACTGGATTGCCAACAATCTCTTTGGGCTGGCGTTTTCCCTCAATGGAGTGGAGCTGCTGCACTTGAACAACGTCAGCACTGGCTGCATCTTGCTTGGGGGCCTCTTCATCTACGACGTCTTCTGGGTAAATGGGAGCATTCCCTGGGGCAGATGCAAGTTGCAGCCATTGGCAGAAGGCGTGTGCATGGCCTTGTGCCTCTTCAGAAGGCAGCATGCTGGCTGGACACACGCTTTCACTCAGGATTTCCACCACCTCAGCCCAAAAGGGTGTGGTGGGGATGGCGGTGACAAAATCAAATGATGACAGAATGTGGATCAGCAAATGTATCTTAAAAAATTTTTGGCTTGGAGAGCCCAGGGTGGGCGGGGATCTCATCTGGGGGTCTGGCTGTTGTAGGCTGCCCATGTGTTCAGCACATCCCATCCTGGTGACCTGCATTTCTAAGGTCTGCCCTGTGCCTAGCTGGAAGACGAGACTGCTCTGGTATTAGTTCCTGCTTGTATTAGTTCCTCAGCTCTGTCATCTGGCAGCTTCGTTAGCATCCTTCTGTTCTCTTGCACAGATAACTAAATACTGGAATGCCTCCAGGCATTTTCCCTCAGCCTGTACAGCACTCCAAAGTCTTTATTCTGAGGTTTTCCTTATCTTTCTGCAGTGGTTCTGAATCCCTTTCTCCTGAGTCCTATGTAATGTCTGTATTCCTCAGTCTTTCCCGTCTGCCTCCGCTTACTGAATTACTCTGTTTCCAAAAGTCTTAAAACTTGCATACCTTGAGGTCTGTCCAGCAGTGCTACAGCTGCCTGAGTAATCCCTCACAGTTTAAACCTGGCTGCTGTGTCTTATTTTGTACTTGGCCAGTGCTGCCTGTGTCAGTGATGCTGGTTGTGCGGCTTGTTGGTCTGCATTCTGCTTCCTCCAGTGCTGTGCACTAGGAGCAGTCAGCCTTACCCAACGCCTTGTGCTCTGCTTGAGGTGTGAGCATCTTCAGGGTGTTTTGGAAAACACCGTGTTCCACGTTCTTCGCTTCCTGCTGCTGCCCATCGAGGTCGACGTCCCCGGCAGATCGGTCTCCCTAAGGTGGAGAACCCATTGCTGTGCCCCTCTGCAGGAAACAGGCACTTGGATCTTGGCATGGATTTAATTGCAGTGAGATCCAAGGAGCGTTTCAAGAAGGAAGAGGAACTGCTCAGTCAACCAATGATATGGTGTCCCTGCATAATCCTGAGGAGAACTTGCATATAATGCTTTTTCCTGGTCCCAGTGTGGAGTCCTGTCGCTTCCTGGCAATAGGAAGAGCTTGCTGCACCTTAGGGGAGTGCTTGCTTTAAGATTTCTCATTAATCACTAGCTCTAGCACTAACCAGCCTGTGCTTTATTTGCTTACTGCTGGTGTAGCCAAGACTGGAGGCTGGGAGCTGAAAAGGAATAGAAGTGAGGGTGGTTGACCTGTGTGCTTTCAGTCCATTCTCCAAAAGATGCCAGCATTTAGAGCTGACAGTGCAATACTGACAAATGACCTCAGAGCAAAATGTTGCTCATCTGACGGGTGCTCTGGTCCCTGTTGAAGCAGGCAGCAGCCTGCTGTTGGCCTGGATCCTCAGCCAAGGGCTCGTACCCACAGATAACACCGTGCACCCTTTCGCTTGTTATATCAAATCAGCTCACTGGGGCTGAATGCAGCCTGGTCAGTGCTGCAGGCCCGATGGGTTCCCTCCATGTGCTCTCTCCCCGGGAGCTGGGATACCCTGTCTGTAGCCTCTAGGTGCTGCTGGTGGAAAACTGCTTGTAGTTTAATGCCACTGATCATGTGCCTGTCCCCATGCAGCCATGGTCAACCCGGACTCCTCTGCTTTCCCTTAGGTTTTTGGCACCAATGTGATGGTGACAGTTGCCAAATCGTTTGAGGCCCCAATAAAACGTGAGTAGCTATTCCCTGTGTGCAGGAGCAGTGGCTGCATGCTCTACCCCCGGCTCTGCCCCAGGCACTTGGTTTGGTAGGCAAGATGCAGGCAGGAAGGGGCTGCTAGAAGGGTCCCTGCCAACAGCCCCTTGCATCAGCCAGGTGGTGGGAAGGACTGCAGAGCCATTTGGTTTGCCAGCTCCCTCAGGGGTGACAGTTACCCCAAACCCAATAACAGTGCTGGAGGGGTGAATTGATGGGTTGGGGAGTGGGCAGTGGCTTCGGTCCTGAGAGTTGTGGTTGAAACCTGCATGTAGGGCAGGTCCTGAATCCTTCAGTTTCCCACTCCAGTGCCCAGGGTTGGAGCAGGAGGGGGGCTGCAGAGGCCTGGGGTAGGGCTGGAGGTCCTGCCCTGCTGGTTCCTTTTTGCCAGGCTCAGCAGCGCTGAGTCTGCTCGTCCCGTTCTCTCCTTCACTGCCTCTCTCTGCTCGTAGTGGTTTTCCCTCAGGACCTGCTGGAGAAGGGCCTGGAGGCCGACAACTTTGCCATGCTGGGGCTGGGAGACATTGTCATTCCAGGTAAGGACACAAGAGGGAGGACATGACCGGGATTGCATCTGAACTGGCCATGAGGAGCCGAGCAGGCGGCTTCCTCACCTCTCCTTGCTTTGCCTTCTGCCCTGCCAGAGCCAAACAGCCTCCCACCGGGGCTGGGTGCTGCATGAGTGCCAGAGCCCCGTGGGTGTCCCGCCAAGGGTGGGCACGGTGCGGTGCTGTCCCCGTGCTGTGCCTGTGCTTCGTGCCACGAGAGGGCACTGTGAGCCCAGGGATGGCCTCGTGGAGGCTGTGGGGTTGCTCAGCCTTCTGTCGGGCTCCATCCTTTCCCCTTTTCCCTGCAGGGATCTTCATTGCCTTGCTGCTGCGCTTTGACATCAGGTGAGTGGGTGGTCGGGAAGAGACTTGACAGGTTGAATCTTGCAGCCTTGTGAGGTGTTTGTTGTAGAGGAAAAAGAGAATCCGGGAGCGCAGTTGTGTGCTCTCATCTGGGCCTTGGGGTGGGGGTGCCAGAGAGCAGCTGGAAGAGGGAGGTGCGAGAGGAAGCTCTTGGAAAAGCAGAGATGAGCAGGGCTGGGGTGCGGGTAAGTCCTGAACACTGGAGTGAGCGTTGCTGTGCATGGGGCAAAGGGATGAGCCTTGGGAGGGGGCCAGGCCAGCAGCATTGTGAGGCCTCGCTGGCTCACACATGGAAGTGCAGGAGTCATGCAGAGAGGAGGGGAAGCGAAGACAGCGTGGGAAAGAGCTGAGGTGCTGGCAGCTGGGATGTGCCACTCGCACGGGTGCCAGTCAGGGCCTGGCAGTGCTCACTGCCTCTGGGCAGATGCTGGGGAAGGCGGATCCTTCCTACGCAGGGAGCTGCACCTGCCACCAGGGTGTAGCTTTCAGCAGTTGCCCCACACCGAAAGTCTCCAGCTCAGGAGCAGCTGGGAACGGGCAGCTTCGTGCCGCTGCCATGGTGTAGCCTCGCTCCTGTTGCTGTTGCACAGACCCTCCCAGTCTGTGCCAGCGTTTCCAGGTGTTTCCACCCACATCCTGCTTGCACCTGCTGGGAATCCCAGCTCCTGCAGCCTGCCCGTGATAAAACACCATGTGCTGGAGCAGGCTGCCAAGGGAAAGCATCTGTGGGACTCCTCCTGGGTCCCAGTCCTGACCCCTGTTCCCTGCAGCCATACAGCAGTGGGATCGTGCATCTCCTTCCCTTTCCCAGCACCATGCATCAGTGTTAACCCATCCAGTTCTGCACTGCATCCATGGGACCGGGGGGCTGTGCTGGTGGCAGTGTCTGTGCTGGCCCATGAGCAGGGACAAAGCACTGCTCCCTGCAATCTGGCATAACAGGAGATGCCCAGCATAGCTGGGCTGGCTCATTTTCAGTCACTGGCATCCCAGAGCCCCAGCCCAAGACAAGTTTTGCTCTGTTCCCTTCCCTACAGCTTGAAGAAGAACACGCACACGTATTTCTACACCAGCTTTGTGGCCTACATCTTTGGGCTGGGCCTGACCATATTCATCATGCACATCTTCAAGCATGCCCAGGTAAGCTCTGCTTTGCTGCCTTGCGCAGATGCATGCAGTTTGACACGCCAGCCTGGCCACAAATGTCCCACAGCATGCCAGGAAAAAGTAGATGCATTCCTTCTCTTGGCTTTGATTTCCTGTGCCTTTCCCCTGTTCAGAACCCTGGAACCGAGCCCTGCTGGAGCAGGCAGGGTCACTCATCCAGCTTGGTGCTTTGAGGGCTCTTTGCAGCTGAGCTGCCCTGAACTGCAGAGCAAGGGGGGTTCTGGGAGCACGTACGCTGCGGGTGCTTTTGCTGGTCTGCATGGGGGCCAAGTTAGAAGATGAAGTCAACTGCTCTTGAAGCAGCTTTCTGGAGCTTTAACTATTCTGTGACAGATGCCACAGGTGCAGAGGGACAAGACCAGCATTCCCTGCCCTCCTACTGAGGATTGGGTCAATTAGTGGTTTGGTTTCACAACTGTTTTCCTTCCTGGCAGCCTGCTCTTCTGTACCTGGTCCCCGCATGCATCGGATTCCCGCTTCTTGTGGCCTTGGCAAAGGGAGAAGTAACCGAAATGTTCAGGTGAGCCTCAGCTGGGGACAGAGCTGTTTTGCCCAGGGCATTGGAGCACATGGAGCGTGCAGATGTTCCCATGCCTGGGCACAGCTGGAGGGACGGGTTCATCTGGGCATGCCCTGGGTGTGTGAGTGCATGTGTGTAGGCGGAGGGAGTGGGTCTGTGTTTCTACACGCTGGCCCTGGCTCCAGCCACCTCCTCGTAGCCGTGTGGGAGCCTTGGTGCCGTACCAACAGGCAGGCAGCATCTGGTATTGCTTTACGCTCTGGTGACAAGCTCTTCCCATGTGCTGGCAGGCAGGGGAGGGTGGGACCGCACACCTGGTGCGGAGATACTTGGTCATTGTGTCCCAGGGCCCGTGGGTGGGGGAGAATGGAATTGGATCCAGCTGCGAGAGCAGCCAGGGCTGGTTCGAGCACATCCCAGCTTCTCTGCTTGGGTAAAGGAGATACTTTACAGCCCTGGGCCTGCAAAAATGGAGAAAGGGAACTAGAAAAAGGGGTATTTGCTGTGCTGCAGCCCTTCTCTTGCCTAATTTTATCCAGCCATTTCCCACTGACTGCAGACAGGCCAGCTTTGGTCTCCTGCACGCTGTCGCCTTACTCCAGGCAGAGCACATTTCACCCCAGGCTGCTGGAGGGCTGTTTATCCACCGTACTCTGGTGTTGTGTGCCTGAGGCTCTGTGGTGGCCCCAGCACAGCTGCTTGCCTGGGGACACCTGAAGCAGAGAAGGAAAGGGAGCATCCAGCCAGGGCTGCTGGGGTTCCTGTGGCTGGGGGGGTTCGGGGACCAGCGCAAGCCCCCACCTTTCTCAGAGGGAAAACAGTGCCTGAGTAGGGCTGGGCTGTGGCAGCTGCACAGTGGGGAACAGGGCTGCCCCCGGCCTCCTTCCCCTCCCCTGGGAGACGCAGGTATGCATGTTCCCACCGGGCTGTCAGCTGGGCTGGCTCCGCAGCCCTGCAGCACCTGCCCCTGCTTTGATGTTTACTTCTGACGCTGCTGCAGGCACTGAGTGTCCTGGGATCGTCCTTCCTGTGCACCTGGGATCCTGCAGCCGCTCTCCCTGTGTGCAGTGACTCAGCTGCTCACAGCAGCACCTCCTCTCCGTGCCAGGAAACGCATGGGAGAGACAAGCTGCAGGGCTGGCCCCTGGGTCAGCGCGGCGCTCAGGGAACCTGGCAGCTGCCTATGGGGGAATAACAACACGTAGAGCACTGGGCACAGGCTGCACCAGCAGCAAAGCTGCCTGCTCCCTCCCTGAAATCACTCCAGTTGCTGTCAGAGAAAGCAGGACGTGGCAGGGCTGCTGCTTGCAGGCCAGTGGCCCCCACTTCAGGAATCCCCCTCACCCAGATGTATTTCCCCGGACCTTTGCACGGCACCAGCTCCTTTGAGTCACTCCCTGGGGTCTTAGCCATGCATGAAGTGCCTGGGAGAGGGCAGCGAGGCTTTGTGCAGGCATTGCTGCAGGGTGGGCAGGGCGGGTGTCTCAGCACTGCGGCCCTGGGGAAGGGGTCCCAGTGGAGCAGAGCTGGCTGGCACTAGGCTCACAGCGTCCAGCCTTCTGAGCCTCCCACTCCCATCTGCTCTGCAGTTTTCAGATGTGGGAATGTTTCTCTGTCCTCCAGCCCCATGCAAGGCGTGGGCTCTGCTGCCCGCACAGCCCCTGTGCTGCTCTGGTTGCCAGTGCAGTGCCCAGGCTCGTATCCCCACGGGCTCCAGCTGTCCCGTTCCATGCATACCAGCAGGAGCTGCCGCTTCCCTGAGTCTTAGCCCTCGCAGCATGGCACTGGGCCAGCCCGGAGGTAGCAGCAGACAGAGGGGATCCTGGGCTGCCTGCACAGGGTGCTGGGTTTGCAGCTGTCTCACTCAGAAACTCTTCTGCTTTTTCTTTCTCTCTCTCTCTCTCTCTCTCCCCTCTCCTTTCTGTCCTGTCCTTCCCCCTTTCCCTTCCTGCTTCCTGTCTCCTGCAGCTATGAATCCTCTGCTGAAATCTTGCCACACACACCAAGACTTACCCACTTCCCCACCGTGTCCGGCTCGCCAGCCAGCCTTGCTGATTCCATGCAGCAGAAACTGTCCTGTCCCCGCCGACGCCGGCAGCAAAGCCCTAGTGCCATGTAGCAATTGCACGCGGTGCCCTTTCTTTGTCTGTCGCTCTGGCCAGGTAGGGGCTTGTTCCAGCTCTGCCCCTTCCCCATGCAGCAGCTGTCACCTCGCTGCTGTGGGCTGGCTGCCCCTCCTTTCGGGGAGGAATCACAAAGAGGGAAAGAGGCTGAACGCTCTGCCCTGGTGTGCTCCCAAGTTTCCTCCATTAGGGCCCAGTTGCAGAGCTGGCCTGGCCCCTCTGTGCCCCCCACCCTATGGCTGAGGGTGGTTGCAGTGGGGCAGCGCTCGTCTCCCTGCGCTGGTGGCCAGGGGCAGGAGCCCACCCTGACCTCAGTCACCGTACTGGGACAAACCCAAACACACAGTGCCGGGCTCCTGGGTGCACCAGGTTCTGGGCTGGGTATTGACACGTGCCAATCTCTAGAGAATGGCTGACCGTGCTGATAGCTTTACTCTCATCCCTCTGTCCCCAGCTATGAGGAGAGCTCTACCCCCAAGGAGGTGCCAGGGGCCTCCAAAGAGGAGACGACAGAAGCTGACAAGAAAGAGAAGTGACCTTGCCCATGGGCCAGCCCTGGTGCTGCTGGGCTGGGGCCCTTCCAGACCCTTCGCAAGTGACAGACAAAAACAATTGTGCCAGAGCATCGTGTTGTGTGTGTCGGAGCAGCCGCCCAGGTGGGGTATCGATGTATGCCACATATCCACCCCCCCTGGGGCCGCGCAGCCGCTCTCCCCTTTGCTTTGTCTCCTACATGAGTGCAAAGCGGGCAGGGGACAAACCACAGGCCGGTTTTTAAATTTTGTATTGTGCGTTTGCTTTCTCTCATATTAAACCATCTCAAAGGAAGGAGAGGTACCGGGGCTGTGTTTTTTGGCTGCTGGAGCCTGGTGCATAAGCCACGAGTGAGAGTCCTGACCCTTCCAGCAGCTTTATTTTCCCCGTGGGGTCTGGGCCCCTGGGCTGACTGTTTCCAAGTGACCATCCCCTTCCCCTCCTGCAGTGCTCTGCCCTTGCCTCTTGCCACAACGCCCAGGTTTGGGGCTGTAGCTGCTGTGCCCAGCAGGGAGGTTTGAGCCCTGTGGGCAGCTTGCAGCACTGCAGTGTCATCCCTGCCCTGCTCAGGGCCTGCATGTGGAGGATCCTGCGTCTCTCTGGCCGTCCCTTCTGCCAGAATAAATACAAAGTGCTCGCTGGCTTGGCAGCCCCTCCACAAAAGCCATATTGAGCTATTATTCCCCAAGTCGGCTGCGAGCACTAAAAGTGGCGCCTTGCGTTCTGCCATCTAATGACCCTTCGCAGTCTCCTACAGATGTTTTCTATGACTTACAGCTCCTTTTCCAGCAGCCCTGTCCGCAAAAACAAGAGGGGCCACTTTAATTCCAATTAAATACCTCCAGCTAAGCAAACAGTGTGCAGCAGGGCCTGGGCATGGTGCGGCCGACAGGCCCGGCCCATGGAGTCGCTGAGTCTAGACTCCAGATGTGATTTCACCAGCCTCCAGCGTCCCATGGAAAATGACACGGGCTATGCCGCGGGGCGCAGCGCCCTGCCCGGGGCTGTGGGTCCAGCACCACGTCCTATGGGGTCCTGCATCCTCCGGAGCTTTGACCGGGGGCATCCTAGTGCCATGATGCTTTTGCACCCATCCCCGTGCAATTTTTGGGGTACCGAAGTGTGCAGGACCGTGTTGGGGTGCACGCCGTACCCCACGCTGTGCCCTCGTGATGCCTGCTGCCTCCTCGCTCCCTGCTCCTGCCCGCAGAGCTGGGGGCAGCAGGAGCACAGCAGCGAGCTGGGAGCTCTCCAAGGGCCCATGGCTGCGCCACGGGGAGCGGAAGGCACTGAGAGGGGAGAGCAGGGTCACCCCAGCCCTGCCCGGCCGATAAGCAGGGCAGGGCCCGGAGGAAGGAAGCGCTCGGGCCCTGCAAGGAGCTGGGAGCAGAGCTGGCGCCTGGGCGGCCCCGGGCTCACCCGCCCGCACTGCACCTGGGTCCTGCAGCGGCTGCACGGCTCCGCTCTGTCTGGGCCACCTTCCCCTTCACCGCAGGGTCCCCCCGGCTTAGGGGGGGGGAAACATGGAAATGCAAACGCCCCGGCTCCAGCATGAAACCTCCATCTGTGGAGCTGGGGGACAGGATGGAGCCAGCCTGCTGCAGCTGTGGAGCGTGGGATTGGAAAGCCATGCAGATGCCCATGGGCACCCTCTCGTTGTGCAGGGGTTGCAGCTTAGCCCTGTGCCCCAGTGGGGTGGGCTGTTGGTGCACGGATGGTTCAGATGCCAAGCGTGGAGTTTAGAAGTGTTGGTGCCTGGGGTTGCCGCTCATGTCCTCGTGTCTTCCCCAGCAGGGCTGTGTGCTGGATGCAGCACCCCACTGCATCCGCCCTGTGCCAGCATCCCCCAGCCCAGCTGCAGCACCAGGGGACAGGGACGGCCTGGTGACTGTGGGGGTGCTGCTGATGAGAGCCGGGGTCCCACGGAGTGCCGGCGCCCGGCCGTCGGCTGCGAGCAGGGAGAGGAAGCAGGAGAGAGCAGCCCCATCCCCGGCCTGCTGGCGAGGAGGGGCAGGAAGCTGGAATAAATCCCAGGAAGGGCCGCCTGGCTCCAGCTGGTCTGGGCTGCAGCGGATGGAGCCGGGAACGGGAAGGGAGAAGGCGGGAGGGGAACGCACGGGGGCTTTTCTCAGGCCTCAGCCCTTCTCCAGCTGTGGAACGGGTGCCGGTGGCCCCAAGGCAAGGTTGGGGTTCCCCAGTGTCCTGCTGTGCCAGGAGCCCCATTCAGGGGAGAGCGGGGATGGCTAAGCTGGAGGTGATGCACAGCCCCAGACCGGGTTTTGGAGTGTGTATTCAGTCGAGGGTCTCCATTCACTTGGAGGACACCCAGCCTGAATCCCGGTGTCTGCAGGTCTGTGCATCCGTGCAGGTCCGTGCTGCTCAGCCATGTGTCTGCATCTCAGCCTGTGCTGCCGGGACACGGTGTCCTTCCTGAGCCCATCATGCTGCTGCTGCTTGGGGTGGGGGCTGCAAAGCCCATCCTAAGCCCCACCTCCCAAAATGCAGCCAAGCTGCAGAGCCCCGCACAGGGCTGGGTGCCGCCGTGGGGCTGTGGCAATGTCTCCATCGTCTCCCCAGCACAGGCGGTGCAGCTGTGTCCTGTGTGGTCCCCCCGGTGCCGCGGTGGGGGAACGGCCGGAGGCTTTGATGTGCTCTGCTGCTGGGCAACCCCTGCTCGGCGCAAAGCAGCCGCGCTCCCGGCCAGGCTGCGCTCCGCCAGCGCCATATGGCCGAGGCCGCTGTTACCGAACCGTGTGCCCCTTTCCCAGAATTGAGATGGAAATGAAGCCATCCGTCTTGCCCGCAGACACCGGCACCCGCGCCCAACTGCGGCCAAGGCAGAGGCACGGGGCTGGCATCCCCAGCGCCCCAACGTGCCAAGGGGGTCCCTCGGAGCCACCTGGCAGGATGGGGCGGCCGTGGGACACCCGTCGCTGTCCCCACGCCACCCGAGGTGGCCGATGCTCGGGGCTGGCTCATCCCGGCCGTGCCGTATTGTTGGCGGCGCAGCTGGCGGGCGCCCGGCTTTGCTGAAAGGCATTCCTGCGCACAATGTCCTCGGCCTCCCCGCCGCGGCCAGGCCAGCACCGCCAGATGGGGGCTAATTAGTGGCTTTGAGAGCCGTGGTGGGAACCGGGCAGCACCAGGCCCTCCGCGGGGCCCTGAATGGAGGGGGCGACCCCAGAGCTGTGCCCACCCTGGGAACCGCACTGGGACAGAGGGACGGTGACAGAGGGATGGAGGTGCTCACAAAGGCGGAGGGGTGGGGAGGCAGAGGGATGGAGGGACTGGGGGATGCGGCTCCCCCAGCCAGGCTGGCAGGGCAGAGCCGGAGGTGATGGGGTTAAAGCTCCTCCGTATGCAGAGCTCTCCAGGATTGCCCCCTCTTTGCAGAGGAGGAGGATGAGGGGAGGCCTTCAGCTCACTGCATGCCACAGGAGGCTGCTGCGGCTCCACACAGAGCCAGGGATGGGCACGGAGGGGGAGGGGGGGGATCTGCCCCCCAACAAACCCCTGCCACGAGGACAGGACAGCACGGCCCCTTGCAGCTACAGCAATCCCTGTGCACTGACACCCGGCGCTGTGTACCTGCTGCATGCGCGTGCATCTGCCCGTGCACGTTTCTGCATCTGTGTACGTGCGTGTGTGCCGTGCAGCTACAACTTTTTGTGCGTGTGAACCTCTCGTGCACGTGTGCGCACACACCTACGTGCCCACGTGTCCGTGCTGCCCGCGGTGCCCGGAGGGGCCGCAGCTGTGCCGGGGTGGTCCCCACGCTGCCGCCCCGCTCGGTGCTGCCCGGCCCCCGCCCGCCTACCCCCGCGGAGCCGTGACCGCACCTCCCTGCAGGTGCGGGCTAAGGTAGCGATCATTAACGCTAATTAACGCGTAGATCGGAAGCCCTTTAGGGCAGGGACTGGGTTTCTGTTTCGTCTTCTAACCGCACGAAGGCTGCCGCCACCCAACCGGCCCCAGGTGCCGCTCACCGGCGCCCCGAGCTGGAATGTCCCCGTGTCCCCACGGGGGTGGCCGTGTCCCCGTGTCCCCACGGGGGTGACCGTGTCCCGGTTCCCGGGGCGGGCTGCAGGTGCCCCCCCGCCCCACTCCGCCCCCGTCGCCATGGGTACCGCCCGCGCGGCGCCGCGCTGACAGCGCGCGGAGTTTTATGAATGGGTGACGTCACGGCCCTGGCGTCTAACGGTCTGGGGAGGCGGGAGGTGGGGGGGCAGGCTACACGGGGCCCCGGGGGCTGCAACGAGCGCGTGGGGCCGGCAGGGTTAGAGAGGGAGAAGAGGGAGCGAGGCTGCGGGAAGCACGGGGCTGGGTGTCCTCGGGTGCGGAGAGTGCGCTAGGCTGCGGGGAACCGGGGGTGAGGGGATCCCGGGAAAGACAGCGCCGGGAGCCCGCGGGGTCATTGCAGATATTAAGGGGCTGCGACGGGTCGGGTGGTGCCTGCTTATATCCCGCACCTCGAGTGCGTCAGCACCCCCCTGGGACCCCCTCCCACATTCCGAGCTCCCCCCCCCACTCCACTCTCCAGGCTGCGGTCCCTTTAAGGCGCTGCCCGTGGGGGCGCATGAATGGGGCGGGCGCGGCTGTCCCCTCCCCCCTGCGTCGCTATTGGCCGCCGCTCGCCAGGAAGCCCCGCCCCCCGTCGGCGGCGCTCTATAATTGGCGCTGCGCGGGGCAGAGCTCCCACGGCCGCCCGCAGGGTCCCACAGCCGCCGTTCGCTATGAAGGTCGCTGCCGCCGCCCCCTCGCCGCTGCCCGCCGGTCCCGGTGGGGCACTGAAGGCCGTGCGGCCCGGGGAAGCCGCTCGCTACGGGCCGGTCCCGGCAGCGGTCGCTGCGGAGCAGGCGGCCGCCGCGCTGCTGTACGACATGAAGGGCTGCTACTCGCGGCTTCGGGCGCTGGTGCCCACGCTACCGCGGCACCGGAGGGTCTCCAAAGTGGAGCTCCTGCAGCACGTGATCGACTACATCTGGGACCTGCAGCTGGCGCTGCAGCCCGGCCCTCCTCGGCCCCCCGCTGCCGCCGAGCCTCCCGAGGTGAGTGCAGCCCCTCCGAACCTTTCCCGGCCCCGGGACCCGTTCCCATCCCCGGTACGCCGCTCCCGGTCTCTCTACGGCCGCGCTCCTTCGGTTGTGTCTCCACTGACCGCCCGCTTCTTCCCCTCCCGTAGGCTCCGTGTATGGCCGCTGCCGACCGCATCCTGTGCCGCTGAGAGAGAGCTCCACGGACCCGGACGGGGCGCCCCGGGCACGGCCGGGACCCGCAGCCGTGGGCTGTGCCGAGGCGCACGGAATGGACGCCCCCGCGGGGCCGACGGCCGCGACTCGTAACCTTCTCAGATTGCTGAGAGCATTCCCTGTATTGTATATTACAATGATGCCGGAGAATATTGTTCTACAATAGCTGGAGTTTTGTTATTAAACAAGCCCTGATTACCAGGCACGCTTCTTCCTCATGGCTGCACTGCATGGGGCTGCTGGGGGGCGTGGGGGCTGGGCACGGAGCACGGAACCACTTGGAGCCCATCTGCACCGGTGTAGGCTGTGTACACACGGTGTGGGAGCACTGGGGCTGGGCTGTGGTGGTGGTGCTGGGCTGGCCCGGGATGGGCTGGGGGAGTGGAAACCCTGGGAAGGAGCAGGGAGCACCTGGGAACACCTGAATCCCAGGTCCCCAGCTGGCCACGGCTTTTTCCTGTGCTCTCTGCACAGGATCTGGGCTGGCTCTTTGCTTTCCCCCTGGGACGGCTGTAGCTTCCTGGTGAGGGGTTTGGGGAGCAGGGTGCTGGTTGAGGCTTTCTGTAGTTCACCACTGCTGGGGCTGTAGATGTCATCCCTGTCCTAGCACCGTGCTCCTGGAGCTGGTGGCTTTGTCCTGAGGCAATCATGTCCTGCTGCAGCTGCCCCTGGTTCTGCCACGGTTTGAGGCTGAGATTGGGCTGGAGCTGGAGGGAATGAGGCCCCTGCTTCGGTTCCCGCTGTGGGAAACAGCAGCAAGGCCTGGAGCTGTCCCCTGCAGGTGGGTGACCACCTGGGTCCCACTCCTCGGGGCAGGGCTGAGCTGCAGCTGGGCCATCGCCAGGCAACTCCTGGGCCTGCCCTCCCCCCACTTCCCCAAAGGGATGCCCGTGGCTCTCCCATGACTCACGTGCTGTCACCTGTGAGTCACTGCAGCAGCGGAGCAGGGGACACCGCGTGGGACAGTCCCCCACGTGCTGCCTGGAGCTGCAGCGGCAGCTGTCATGCTCGGGATGCTGTGGTGCTGCCCGTGCAGCTGCTGCTCACCCCAGGATCGTGGTCAGGACGTGAGCAACATTCTTGGAGAAGGAAATTGCATTGGACACAGTTGTGCAACTTCAGGGCTGCAGTGGTACTGAAGAGGGTTGGGTACTCACTTTAGCATGGATGTATCCTGGAGCAGCCTGCAGGGCTGGGGGACAACCTGGGCTCTGGCTGCATCCCCCAGGCTGGCTCCAGGCACTTCTGCCCATGAATCAGTGGTGTGCTCCTGAGGACAGGGTGGCTGTGGGTCCTGCTCTGGCTGGGATGGGGTGGGAGCGTGGGACCCACATTGCTCCTGCGCTCCCCTCCCTGTGCATGGAGCAGTAGTGTTGTTGCAGTGCCACGTTCACAGCTGTGTGTGCGCTCTTCCAGCACAACCAACCCCTCCCAGCAGAGCGGGGGGCGCAGGGAGCTGGGGCATGGCCCGACCGAGCCCACCCTGTCCTGGTGCCAGCAGCGGGGGATGTGGGATGCGGGGCCCTGGGATCGCACCCACCCGTTGTCCCCTGTCCCACTCCAGCACCTCCTTGCTCCCTTCCCGCAGCTCTGGGTCCCTCTCCCGGTGTCTTCCCGCACTGCACGGCCGAAGCCGCGGGGGCTGCCCGGGAAGGTTCAGCGCTGCCCGGTGGTGGTGGGGGTTCTGGCCGTGGTCTTTGCGCACGTCGCCGTGGGGAGCAGAGCTCTGCATATCACCGCGTCCCTCTCCTTCAAACCTCCCACCCTACTCGGTGCCATTGCCACGTGGCATCCTCCTGGCTCGAGGCATGGGGACATGTTGTGGCAGGGACACAGGGCGGGCACCGCTGGGGATAGACAGAGGGCAGGGATGGGGCCAGCAGGGCTGGGCTGAGTGCTGCCACGTGCCACTGTGCCGGATGCATCCACGCCAGCTTCTGTGGGAAAGCCCCAGGGAGGGCCTGGCCCCTGCGGGCACCCAACAGGTCCTGGGTGCTGCGGTGAGGGCCTGACTCATCCCGGAAGGGATTAGGGACACAGGGACATGGGCAATGTTCCGGTCCAACCAGCCCGGCCGCACCAGGATGGACATTGGCGTCACAGGTCCCTGCTGCCCGCTGACACTCACATGGAAGAGGGACCCACCATGGGACCCGCCACTACTGTCGGCCACGGTGAGGCTGGGCACGGGGCACCTGGGGTCGGAGGGGCAGGATGGCACTGAGCTGGGGTGCTGGGATGGTGCTGGTGGCTGGGATGGCCTTGGGAACACAGCTATGGGAGCCCAGAGGAAGTGGACAGAGGATTTTAAGGTGAACTGTATGGGGCTGTGGTTTGTTCAGCGGGGGATGGCCAAGGTTGTGTGCCCCCTACAATGCTGGGATGGGACCCCAGACCCAAGGAGGGTGCTCTGCAGCGGGGCTGTGGGTGTGCATGCATGTTCCTGGCCAGCGCAGCTGGACAGCGAGGCTGTCTCCAGGCCAGCAGCACTGCCCCCTGCACAGCCCCTTGCCCCATCCCTGATGGGGGTTTCCTTGGATGGGGGTGGGCTGTTCCCTGCCTGCAGTGGGTTCAGAGCTCAGCTCCTCGCCACCCGCCGGGGCTTTCAGAAGGACCACAGAGTTCTGCTCTCGCTCTGACTGTCCCTGCCTTCCCGTCACCCTGTGCCTGGGGCTGCTAGCCGTGTCCTCGAGCTCCCTGACCCTGTATGACCCCAGAGCCCTCCCCAAGGTGGGAACGGCTGCACAAACTGAGCCCATCCCCTGGCACGGCCCCTCCGTTTCCCCTTGCCCCGCACTGCCCCATCCTCCAGCTCCTCCGCTGTCCCTGGCACTGCTGGGTCCCCACACATCCCAATGCGCTGTCCCCTCCTTCTGGGACACAAGGGCAGAGCCGTGGCGGTGTCCCCATCCCCATGCAGCCCGCAGTGACGCCACGTGGGACCCTCTCCTTCCCGCACTCCCAGGACAGGCGCAAACGGGGAACAGCGGGGGAACCGGCTTCCCCTCTGACTCACGCATTGGGCAAGGCCGGGCTTTCGGTGGCTGGAGCACCGCGGTGGCCCCGATGTGCGCACGGGAGCTGATGTCAGTCGGTGTGCCCCGATATAAGGCCAGAGCTGGCGAGCGTGCTGGGGGCTCCACATCAGCCGGGTGCCCTCAGCCATGTGCTCCGTTCCAGCCCCGCGGTCCTGCAGATCTCCTGGTGCCAATGGGAATCTCTCAGCCCGTGCCCACCCGCTGAGCAGTGCGGCCCTGGGGACGTGGCTGTGCCTCCTGCTCCTGCTGGCTGCCTGCGTGCCCACCACATCTTCCAGCCCCGGCATCAAGGGCCGGGTGACCCGGAGCGCCCTGGAGTACGGTAGGTGTCTGCCTTTGCTTGGGCTGTGCTGCTGGAGGGCACCCCAGGAACCACGTCCAGATCCTGAGGATGGGTGTTGGAGGGACTCTAGGTGCCCCTGTGCCAGCCCTGAGCCCCTTGCTCTGCCCCAGGCCGACGCTTTGGGCTGGAGCTGCTCCGCTCAGTGCTGCAGAAGGAGCACGATGTGAACCTACAGGGATCCTACCAGGCCCCGTTCCTGGGGAGGCTCAACTACACCGTGCCTCAGTAAGAGCTCCCACCATGTGCTCGTCTCTATCCCCATCCCTTTCCCCATTTCCATGTCCCTCCCCATCCCTATCTCAGTTCCCATCTCCACGTCCATCCCTGTCCCTATCCTTATCCCCATTCCTTGGCACTGCTGTGAGCCCTGGCCGCCCGTTGTGTGCAGGATCCACATCCATGAGCTGCAGATGAATGACTCCACCGTGGACTTTGCCGAGGACGTGGGCGTGCAGCTGACAGTGCACCGTGCCCGGATCCAGCTCAATGCCACCTGGCGAGCGCAGCTGGGTGCATGGTGAGCCCTCACTGGGCCGGGGAGCGGGGACAGGGACAGGGCCACCTCTGTCCCCGTGCTCAGCCATGTCGTCCCCAGGCAGGACAGCGGCTCGGTACGGCTGCGTGTCAAGGACCTGGCGCTGGCTGTGCTGCTGGGGCTGGGTGCCGATGAGCGCGGCCATCCCTCTGTGTGGGCTGCCGGCTGTGATGTCCGCGGCACCGACCTGCACCTGGAGTTCCGCCAGGGACAGAGGTGACGGTCACCCCACTGCTCCCGCTGTAGCTCGGGGGTGGGTTGGGGAGGTGAGCTGAGTCCCTGCTCTGTGCCCCACAGCTGGCTGTACAACCTCCTGGTGCCGCTGCTCCAGAGAACCCTGCGGCAGCAGCTCAACAAGAAGGTGAGCTCAGCTGGTGACACCAGCGCTGCCCCTGTGCAGCGGGAGCTCGGGGACCCCCACCCTGAGCCTCCCTGACGCCCCACTCTGCTTCCAGCTCTGTGTCGAGATCCAGAAAGGCATCAACAGGCTGCAGGACAGACTGAAGAATGTGCGAGGTGAGGAGATGGGGTGGTGGGGTTGGGGGCTGCTGAGGCACGAGGGTCTGGCTCATCCCCAGTGTGTCCCTGCCACCCTGCAGTGTCTGCTCAGCTCGACCCCTTCGCTGCCATCGACTTCTCCTTGCTGGGACAGCCAGAGATCACGAAGCAGCATGGGGACGTCGGCCTCAAGGTAGAGCCATCACACAGGGACCTGGGCTGAGCCTCATGTTCATCTGTCCATCCGTCCATCATCCGTCTGTCTGTCCACGCAGGGAGAGTTCTTTGGGGTGCATGGGCAGTGGCAGAGCCCTTTCTCAGCGAAGCCCATGGGGCTGCCCGAGCTGCACGAGCCCATGCTGCTGGTGGCCGTCACCGAGTTTGTCGCCAACACTGCAGCCTTCGTGTACTTCACAGCTGGAGCCCTGCGCAGGAACATCACCGCTGAGATGGTATGGATGGGAGCAGACCTGCTGCCCCATGGGGTCCTGCCTGTGGTGCCCCTTTGCCCTTCAGTGCCCCCAGCACCCCAACCTCTGCTGCCTTCCAGCTCCCACGGCGCTTCCCCCTGAAGCTGAAGACGGAGAGCATGGGGAGCTTTGCCCCGCAGGTAGGCACAGGGTGGGGGCAAGGTGGGAGGCGGGTGGCCATGGGGTGGCATGCGGGGAGGGATGGGCCACCTGGGATGGAGTGCGGGCAGGATGAGGCATAGGGTGGGATGTGGGAGGGATGGGATTCAGGATGAGATGCAGCTGGGACAGGACACAGCTGTGTTGTGATGCAGGAAGATGAGACATAGGATGGGATGCAGCTGGGATGTGGGCAGGATGGGATGAGTTGTCACTCTCTGGCTGTGGCTCTGCCGGAGCTGCTGGGTGCTGGCCGTGCCATCGCAGCTCGGTGCCAGCCCAGCCCTTGTTCTGCCAGCTGCAGCAGCGCTTCCCCAGCCTCCCTGTGGAGCTGCACCTCTGGGCCCGCCGGCAGCCCCTGCTCTCCTGCCACTCTGACGCCCTGCATGGGGCCCTCTTCGGCTCTGCTGAGGCCTTCGTGGTGCTGCCCAACGCCACCCGTGTCCCCGCTTTTCTGCTGAACATTGTGAGTGCCTGGCTGCCACAGCACCGGGGCTTGGGGTCTGGTCCTGATGGCTGAGCTGGGTGTGCTATATGTGCTGGGACCATGCTGGGTGACACAAGGTGATGCTGGGGCCATGCAGGGTGATGCTGGCCCTGCTCCAGTCTCTCTGACCTCTCTTCTTGCTGCAGGACGCCAATGTGACAGGGAAGCCAACCATTGCTGGGAACAGGCTGGGGGGCACAGTGGGACTGAAGAGGTGAGTCCCCAGCCCTGTGCTGTGTCCAGTTTCCCTGAGATGTCCCCAGGAAGCTGTCCCCATACTCCACCTCCGGCCATTTCCATCCCTGGGTCCATATCATCCTCTCAGACCCCATCCTGCCCCTAGCTCTCACCCGTGCCCACTGCCCTGGTGCTCAAACTACGTCCCAGTCCTCAGCCCATCCCTGGGGACGGCCCTGTCCCCATGCCCAGCACTGACCCTACTCTCTCCCCTCAGCCTCAGCGTGGTGCAGGTGACATCGCATGTGGGCCCGCTGCAGGTGAGTGGTGGTGATGGGGCCACAATGGGATACCTGGGCGGGGAGGGGGGGGGTTGTGGGGAGGATGGTGACAACATCCTGCAAGGGGCTGGGGCTGGGGCCTGAGGGCTTGGTCCTGGCTGGGCTCACAGGTTTTCTACAGGTGGAGAAGCTGGAGAACATGCTGAAGTTTGGGCTGTGGCTGTTCGGGGTGCCCTGGGCCAACAGTGAGTGCTCTGTCCCCATCCCCCCAAACCCCCACTGTCCCTGTGCCACTCCACTCACAGCTCCGCTGTCCCTACAGAGCGGCTCCGTCCCGGCATCCCACTGCCCACGCCGCGTGGCATCACCCTGCTGCACCCACGCCTGTCACTGCACGAGGTGGGTGTCACCCCCATCCCCTCACCCCTGTCCCTGTGCCACCATGCTCTTCTCTTACCCCACTCTCCACGCAGGGCTTCATGCTCATCGCCACGGACCTGCAATATGAACCCTGAGACCGGCGTCTGCATGGGGAGATGCTGGCCCTGTGTGCTGCATTGCATCCCCATCCCTGTCCCCATCCCACTGGCACCTGGTGCCCTCGAGTGGGGGGGGTCCCGCACCCCCTCGGCTGGGATTAAAGCTGGCAGCGTGGCTCAGCTCGGGTGCATGTGCCTTGTCCCCATGAGGTCCCCCTGCCAGCCCCGTACTGGGACACCAGTGGGGGACGGCTGCCCTCACGCGTGGAGGGGGTAGGGGGGGTGGTCTCTGTGCCCACCGGGCCCTTCTGCACCCGCTGCTCCCTCGGGGACGGGGCGGTGCTCGGGGGGTCCCGCAGCCCTCTCGTGTGGCCGTGACGCCGCGCAGCTCCCGGTTCGCCCACGCGAGGGAGCCCGTGCCCGTGGCTCCGGGAGCTGGCAGCGCTCAGCGCCGGGCTTACAGCATCCACCCGCAGCGCCGTGCCCGGGGGTTCTGCAAAACCAAAGGAGGGGACACGGGAGGAGGGGGAGGGTCCCCAGGGCCGGGCCCCGCCGCACTCTGCCCCGCTGAGCCCTGCGGTCCCCCGCGCACGGCCCCAAAATCAACCCCCAGCCCCACGCCTGGCCGGGGACACGGCTGGCGGCACGCTGCCCCCATCGACCCCGCAACGGGGGCACAGGAACAAAGCTGCGGGACGAGGACGGGCACAGGAGCCCGGTGCCAGAGAGGAGAAGCGAAGGGGATGGGCACAGATTTGTGCTGGCGGAACCCACGATGGGGATGGGGAGCAGGCAGCACCGAGCCCCTGCCCCGAGCACGATCCAACCCTGCCCGGCACCCCCGGGCCAGCTGTGCCCCCCACCCCATTGGGGACAGAACCCTCTGCCTCAGCTCCTGTTCTGTTCCCCCCCCTCCAAAAAGGGCAGCCCTGTGCAAAACCCCGCACTGCAGCACTCTCAAAAAACACAGCACCAGCTCCAATGACAAGAGTTTATTTGTGGGCTCACCTCCACCTGCAAACCAAAGCTCACCCCGCGGGGCCGGGGACCGGGGGCAGGAGAACACCCCACTCACACCCCACTCTCTCTCGAGTGCTCCGTTAGCAAAGGAGCCCGGCCCCCGGCCCCAGCCCTCCGCAGAGCATGGCACCACACATAAATACAGACATACAGATAACAAAAATAGCATTAGAGTATTCACAAATGAATAAAAACTACTCGGATATGTACAGCAGAGCGCGGGTGCTTATGTACACAGCCCAGCCCGCCGGGACAGCCGGGGCCCTGGTGCTCTCCCAGGGATGGGAAGTTGCTTCTGAGGAAGCAGTGTGGTCATCTCTACCACTTCACGCATCCGTCACAGCCACACCACAGGGCAGGGACCCCTCTGCCTGCGCTATGGGGACCAGCAGCAGCTGGGGGAGTGTGGCCGCCAGCCCTCAGCTCCTGCCACCGGCTCAGCCCTGCTCCCACCCCTGGGGTTGGTTCCTACATTATGTTGGTCCCATAGGGTCTCGCCTACCCCAGCCCTTCCCCTGCTGTGGTCCCTGGGACGTAGAAGAGCTTCATCCTGTGCCAGCAGTTGCCTGAGCAGTCTTGATCCCCTGGCTGTCTCACACTCATTCTCTGCTCCTGCACTTACTGGGATGCTGTGGTCCCACAGGAGAGCCCATTGTGCCACCCCCCGCCCTGGCTGCGTGTCTGCGGGGAGGGGAAGTGCTCCTTAACTGCCTCCATCCCGGCCGCAATCCAACAGCAAAGCAGGGTCGTGCCATGGGGTGTGCAGGGAGGGACGGACACAGAAGGCGCAAGGGAGGGCATGCAGTGCCACACAGCAACTCTGGGCAGAGGGAGGGGGATGAGGAAGAGGGGGTAAGAGGAGGAGGCACAGCCCTGGGCCTGGCGTAGGTGCAGGGGCTCTGGGGCTGCCAGGCAAGTTCGGAGCCACTCACCATCAGCCTTGCCCTGGTGCCCTCTGCCTCACTGCAGTGCCAGGGGAGCAGGGGACAATCGAGGGACGTGGCAGGGATGGCAAAGCTCAGCTCTGTCCCCATGGTGGCCAGGCTGCTGCAGCGGGGCAGGGCTGGTAGCGGGAGCCCTGCTGGAGGCTGGAGCCCAGATCCTTGCTCTGGCTGGGGAACTTTATATTAGTGACACATCTACACACACGCACGCACTCACACATGCAAAAATAAGTCTGTTTATTCTTTTCAAAGTGATCTAAAGGATCCTGCAGGGCTGGGACACCTTCTAGCCAGTACTCCTCCCAGCTGTTGGGATCTGCCCAGCACTGGGAGCTGTTGGCTGAAGTGCTGCGTTGGTCTCAGCGCCTTTTAAAACACAACGGAACGGTAAATGAGAGGGGCTACAACGAAAGGAGCTGGCGGCGCGAGGAAGGAAGCTCCGTGGAGCGGGGTGGGTGCCCCGCCATGGTGACGGTGCTCGGGAGCTGTGTAGTGGATGTGGCGGTGAAGGCGCAGCCATCCCGGTGCCAAGGGGACACAAGCACGGGTCACTTGCGGCTCAGCAGGGATCCCAGCAGAAGCACTCCGGCCACCGTCGCCCCGGTCAGGAGCCATTTGTTGAAGGTCTCCTGGCCTTTCCTCAGCTCGGCAGCAGCGTTATTCCCATACAGGTCCACAAAGCGCTCCTGCGGGCAGAGGAGAGCGGTGAGCAGGGGGAAGGAGGGGGACCGCAGCGCTCGCAGCTAGAGCAGGGTGGCTGGGGCCCTGGAGAACACCCTTCCCTCAATCCCAGACCTCACGGGGCTCCCTCACCTCTGCTGCCCATTCCCCAGCCACGGTGGAGGCTGTGGTGGCTTTGGGCTCTCCTACACAAAGCTGGAAAGGGCCGAGCCATCCCGGGAATCATAGACTCACGGAATGGTTGGTTGGAAAGGACCTTAAAGCTCACCCAGTTCCAAACCTCTGCCACGGGCTGGTTGCCCTCCCCAGCTCAGGCTGCCCAGGGCCCCATCCTCCAATGATGGGGCACCCACAGCTCTCTGGGCAGCAGTGCCAGGGCCTCACTGCCCTAGTGGTGGAAGGAGCAGAAAGGCTGCCAGGCTCCCGCAGGCAGGAAAGCGGTGGTGGGGACAGAGCGGATGACAGACGCCGTGTGCTTCCTTGCTCTGAATTACACACACAGGGCAAGGGGGGGAGCACAGGACTGGCCGTGAGAGGAGCTGATGCCAGGAAAGATTTGCAAGGAGAATACCACAAGGCTCTAAAATTAGCATCAAAGCGTGATCATTGCAGGAGAAAAACTGAACCAGCGTCAGGCTGCGCTCTGCTGCTGAGGTCTAAAGGAGCAGCAGCACGGCTGCAGCCCATGGCCCAGCGCAAGCATCACTGTGCCCAGGGCCTCACGATCCCTCTGCTCCCCTGTCCTGGCTGGGGTCACCTCACAGCACGCTCTGCATTTTGCACTTGTGTTCTGCAAGTTGCTGCTGCAAAGCTGGACAAGGAGCCCTGCCTTCCCTCGGGCTGTGGGAGCGTGGCCAAGCACCAGCCCAGGAATGCAGCTGCTCCAGCCTGGCCCAGCCAAGCCGGCCTCTCCAGCCCTGCATCCCCAGCCACAGCCGGAACTGGGCAGATGTCACTATGCAGCAAAGTGCTGTTGCCCCTCGTCACTGATCCTGCAAAGCCAAGAGGAAGTTGAATTCCCAGAACCTGGATACCCCGCTACAAGTGCAGGGCCCTGTGGTCAGCAACAAGGCAGGCTGCAGGGAGCTTCACTGCCCTGGTTTATCAGAGCTGAGCAGGGGCCCCAGGGCTGCGGGAAGCCAGCACTGCGCACCTCTGACCTTGGGATCTCCTGCAGCTCAGCCTCAGCCAGGGGCTGGCGGTGCCGTACCTTGAGCCATCTTCCCAGCAAGGTCCCTGCTCCCTGATAAGTGACTGCAGTTCCAGTAAGCAGCTGCTCTGGAAAAGCAGAGATAAGCCTGGCTGGCGCTGCGCTGGTGTCACGCCTCACCATGGTGTTCCAGGGCCAGGACAGCATTCCTGTCTGGTCTTTCACCTTGCCACACATGTGTGTTGCACAGCACGGTGTTGCACAGCAAGCTGTTGCACATCAAGGTGCTGCACCGCAAGGCACAAAGCTTGTCTTGCTTCCCCTGCTTGGCCACACAGCTCTCCCACTCGGCAGCCCACAGCCACTGGTTCATGCAGGTGCTGCCCACAGGACAGCTGCTCCCAGCTCTGCTCAACAGTCTCAGGAGGAAGGCTGTGGAAAGACAGCGATGTGCTGCAGGAGATGGACAGGAGGAGAGCCTAAACCCACGGAGGGGATATTTTTAATTACAGCATAGGAAATCCTCCTGCTGATAGGTGGTGACAAGCAGCGGAGCGGTGACAGAACGTGGCAAGCAGCAGAGCTGATGGGCACCAGAGGGCACAGGGGAGCAGGAGAGCAGACACAGCAATGTCCAGAGCAACCCCACCAGCCCCACTGCACCCCCTGCACTGGGGCCCCCAGCTCCATCCCCAGGGTCATGTCCTAGCTGTGCACAAGGCACTCGATGCTGCAGCTGCGCTCAGGTCAGAGGAAAGATGCTGTGCACATCAAGATATTTTCCCTAGAAAAGAAGTCTTATTGCTCAGGTATTCCTTAAGGCTAAGGTATTCCACTGAGCCCAGTGCCAAGCACGTGCCTGTCCCTGCTCCTCAAGGTCTTACTGGGACATGGAAAGAGATGTCCCCAGCATCTCCAGCAAGGCCACAGAGGTGCCAAGGGCCACACAGATGGCAGCAGCTCTGAGCCAGAGCTGCCTACAAGGGTGGGAGGAAAAAAGGCACAGGGAGAGGGACCCGGGACAGAGTGGGGCAGGACGGCGCTTCATCCCTCTACGCTAACTTCTTTTTGGTAGGTGCCTCGCAGCCTGGGGAAATGCAGTTCCAAGAAGCGTATTTCGGAGTGCCTGTTTCTAAGAAAAGGAAGTGTTTGCTGAAGAGATAAATGCATATGGTGAGCTACGGAGCTATCGGGTGCTACAGGAGGAGAAGAGCGGGATAGGAACCAAGTATGGTGCGGGGGGGGGAGCAGGACCCCTCTCCTTCCCCTGGGAACACTGCAGCATGGGGTAGGGGGCCTGGGGACCCGTCCCACCACGGAGCACAGCTGTGATCCCAGATGTGTGCCCTGGGAACAGTGATCCTGGAGCAGGGGCAGTGGGAAAACAGGTAGAAGCCTCATCTCTTCCAGCCTGGGGGCGGGTTGAAGGTTAAGGAAAGGCATCTTGCTGGGTTCCCACCCCGCCCCACACCTCCTCCTCTCTGCACCTGAAGTCCAGCACTCTGAGGACCAATCCCGACCATTCTGGCCTTGTGTTTGGACTTTGAGGCTTGTCCAGACACGTCCAGATAATTCTGGCCTCCTCCAGTCACCTTTATCTGAGAGGAAATATTTGGAATTCCTGAGTTGCTCACAAGGAGGACTATGGTAGCAACAGCACGTTGGTGTCTCAATCTCAGGCCTCCCGCACCCCGGGACAGGCTGTTCCACTGCCCCAAAGCTCGTCACATCCCTGTCCCCGCCCCTCTGACACACACCAGAAAGGGGATGCTCTGGCCCAGGCGGTGAGGAAACAGCATGAGGTTTTACCTCGGTGAGGCAATCCCCAGTTTTGAAGCACTGGGGAAGGACACCCCGTTTTCTTGCTGCAGCCCACACTGGGGGCTTCCTGCTGCATGCACTCAAACTGTCACCCACCCACCCACCTCAAAATGCTGCCCCCAAGAAGGGTGCAGCAGCTCTTCAAACACGGACCAGCATGCTGCAGCAAAAGGAAAACATGAACAGGTCTAACTCAAAGCGCTCTCTGTCTTGGGTCTGACAGCACGTTAAGCAGACTTCAGGTTGAGCTGAGATAGCATTCAGGACCGGCCTGAAAATGGGGAAGAGCCCGAGTTTCAGACTCCTGCTGCTCCGCACGCCAGGCCAGCTGCCTTCATTCAGTAGCACGGGATGAGCAGCAGGGACAACAGTCACTGGATCCCATTCATGGTGAGCGAAACAGACCAGGTTCCTCTTTCAAGATAAGCTGCAACACTTTGGGAAAGAGGGTTCAGTAACACTGAGCTGTGAAGGGAGGTGAAGGCAGCAGATGCCAGCAATTAATCCCCATCTGCTCCCCTGCAAGGAGGGGAGGGGGCAGCTGCACCTTGGGTACCCTGGGCTTCGTTTCGTGGCGGGCATCGAGGTGCTGAGAAGCAGCAGCAATGAGCCGGGCCCAGGAGCCTGCTCACGGTGAGCCAGGGGCACGCGATGCAGCTTTGACACGGGGACACTGGTGGCAGGCAGAGGGCTTCCCATGCCCTGAACACCCGGGCTGACAGGGTCCCATTGCCACCAGGGCTGTGCTTTGTGTGCGGGGAGGAGACCAGCGCCAGCTGCATGTCACAGCTCCCACCTGCGCTCCGTCCCATAAGCGTGCACCTATTGAGACAGACCCGCGCCACCAGCTCAGCGCACACAAAAGGCTTTCCCACCCCAGAACCTCATTGTGCTTTATGAAAAATGAGCTGGCTCTCTGAAACCTCCTGCGGGATAAGCCCACACTGTTCCCAGACAGATTGAAAGCGGTGCAGCGAGGTTAAGTGCTCTGCTTGGGGTTGCAGATGAGCCAGCAGCATGACCCACAGCATCTGACTCCCGATCCACGCATCCTCATCACGAGGCAATGTTTCACTTGAAAACAAGGCGCTCTGTTTCTGTTGTACCTTAGCTGTAAGTACAGCTGTGTTACTGCTAAGAGGTTACGGCCAGGAGAGGAGTCATCTGGGCAAACAGGCATTTGTTAATGAGATGCTGGGAACAGTTTTGTGCTGAGAAAGGAGACAGGCGTGCAGAAAGAAAGGCAGCAGCTCAGAGCAGAGCAGAACAAAGCCCCGCGTCGGCAGCAACCTGTTCCCAGAGCCCCTTTGGGCTGCCAGCTCACCGCATGGGACTGGCATGTGCAAACCTGTAGGTGAAGCACGGGGGGGTTGGGGGGGGGGTGGGGAAGGCTGCTGAGATCGTTCAGAAAAACGGAAAACATGAGTATTCCCAGAGGCTGCCACTAGGATCCTGTAAACACAGCTCAGCGGGTCCTCGCACAGCTCTGAATGTGCCAGAGCCATCTGGAGGTCCCCAGTGCCCCGCTATCCAAGAAGGCTCAACCCCGGGCTCCCGGCACTCATGGGTGCCCCTGACCTGCCCCATCTCCAGCCCAGGCCACAAAGGAGGGCAGCGGTGCCACCCCACTTGCACAGACCCGCCTGGAGCACAGGAGCACAGCCTGAGCCCCCGGCCCGAGCGCGTCGTGCCAAGGCGATGTGCCATCCAGGCACTGACCCGCGCTGCTCTGAGCTTCCCCAGGCCCGCAGCTTGGGGCTGGGGATGGGACACGGGGTGGGGAAGGGCCGTGGGGACAGGCACACCGCAGCTGCACGCCCCGGGGGACGCGGCTCTGTAATGCAAATGAAGACCTCCAGGGAAGCAGCTGCCGATCTCCATGACAATGGCCGGGAATGCCACCCGCCCGCTCGGGGTGCCGAGCTGCAGGGCTGTGCGTGCGGAGGGACCCGCAGCTCCGGAGGGGCGAGGAGCTCAGGCCCATACCGAGCCGGGCGGGGAGCTCAGCCCTGCCCCGACGAACCTGCAGGGCTGCAGTGTACGCCGGGGCCGGAGCCAGCTCTTCCCTAAGCAGAAACAAACCCTCACTAGCACATTCCAGCCCTAATCCTTGCCGCGGCAGCCTCCTGTCAAACTGGTTTCATCACCAGCTCCAGGGAACCTGCAATAACCCCACACCATTCAGCGCAATTTTAGCGTTTTCCAAATACATGAAAGGGGCTCGGAAGACAGCTGTAACCCCTTTCCCTGCCCCAGGGACTGCCGCGTGCAGCGAGAGATGCAGAGGAGGGAATTGCGCTCTCCCGTTTCAGAAATCTGCTGAAACATTAATGTGTATTAAAGCAGGAGTCGGTGCGAGTGACTAATCTACTTGCATCCATCTTTCATCAGTGCTTCTCCCAGAACTCACCGGGCTGTGGGCTCCCAGGGGTGCCGGAGCCCAGGCCAGCAGCAGGCCCGGGGCACGGGGAACCATGAGCCCTCGGCACAAAGGCACAGCCAAGAGCACATGGGCTGAGCCGGATCCACTCAAGAGATTAGCACCTGCTGGGAATGGGATTGTTTTCCGAAGAGCATTAAGCGGAATAGTCCAAGGAAAGACGGTCTCTCTGATGCTTCTCCCCAGCGGACAGATGGTGTCTGAGCCCCGCCGGGCAGAGCAGCCTGCCTGCCTTTTGTGCGAGGGGCACGCTCCGGGGGCAGGGGACGCTCCTGCTTTCATTTCAGGGCGATCCTTGGGAGTGAGCCTGGCACACAGGGCGAGCACCTCGGCGGTCCTGCAGCGCCCAGGGAACAAAGCTCCGCTTTCACCTTGTCACCACTTCCCCCAAACGTTCCCGGCACTCGTGCCCTTGTGTAACCACGCAGAAACCCGTGCCAAGGCGACGACGCTTTGTGCTCAACGCGTGCCCAGGTGCAGAGCCACGCTCCCCTCATCCTGGGCTGTTGTGTGATGCTTGCGGCTCTCCCCAGCAACTAACCTCACCACGAGGCCTACTCCCAGCCAGGGCCCCGTCTGAGCGGGGCCGGGTGCAGGATTGCTCCCCGTGGTGCTGGCTCCCTGGCTGTCCTGCCTCGAATCACCTGTCCCCAGCATCCCAGCAGCACGCCGACCTTCCCTCTGCAGCCCGAGCGCCTCACAAGGCTGCAGCATTCTTTACGTGGCACTTGAATGAAAAAGGGGAAAGGGTGGAGGGGCAGGAAAAGGAGGAAGATGTGCTCATTCTGTTTTCGCTTCCTGTTAGTCCACATGAAATCTCAAATGATTCCGGCCATGAAGTCACTTATAGCAAAATCCTCGCCGATTTGAGGGGAGGAAGCAGAGGACAGAGCTGATGCAGCAAATGTAGGAGAACAGCGTAGCAGGAGAAGGGGACTTTATGTTCTGCTCTGGGCTCCTCCATACGTGCTGTTGCATGAAATAATCACTGGCTGGTGCACTGGAAGCTTCTAAATGAGGTCAGTTGCTCTAATAAAAGACATTAGCTCTCTGACAAGTGTAACACACTCCTGAGCCATAGTGTTCCAGGATGGAAGCACTTACAGCACCACTGTGCTTGTCCATTTACAGGTAGCAACCCCTCATTTTCTCAGTGCATAAAGCCTTATGTCACCCGGAACTGCCTGGAGACACACACACACCCCCTGCCTGCATGTCCCAGCTCAGGCCACGAGCTCCACGCACAGCAGTGCCACGTCCTGCCACCCACCATTCCTCTTGCACAATGCTCACGGGGTCCCTGACCTTCTGCTGCTTAAGTCATAACAAAAGCACAGCGACGTGCAGATGGGACCAACAGCTGCCCTGCTCCGCCTGAGCACAGCATTAGCTGCTCACAGACACTGCCAGCTACATGATAGCCTCTTCTCTTGGCTTTCCAAAGAGCCCTTCATGCTGCAGCAGGGAGGAAAGCTCTGTTCTCCTTTGAGCAGCAGCCACCACACTGACACCAGCTCCAGCAGCCACCTCTGCTTGGGCACACGGTTCAGCTGCAGGACCGGACCGGGTGCGGGCACCATGTCACTGGCCCTGCAGGACCACTCAGCAGCCCTTGTCTCCTTTCTGGTGCAAGCTCGTGCTCTGAGCCCTGCATGCTGCCAGGCAGCTGCATTTTGGAGCGTTTGATGGTAGCTGTGAGTGCCCCAGGCTGGCAGCAGCTCCAGCAGCAAGAAGCCAGCAGGGCAGCCCTGTGCCCACAGGTGAGCCCGGCCCCTCTGCCCTGGGCTCCTCACCCCAAGGGTGACCACCCTGAGCCGATGCCAGCAGCCAGCTGCTAATTGGATCTACTTAAATCAAGAGCTATGTCTGCAGACACAGCTGAAACGCAAGCTTGAGCAGGAAGGAGGATAATGCGATAAATTCAAGCAGCTCTCCCCAGGGGAATCACAGACCCCTGAACGTTCCCCTTGCTCGAACACAGCTCACCGCCCTTCCCTGGGCACGACATGTTAACGGCCATCAAGACAGCAGCCAGCACAACCACTGCTGCCACGCTGCTAGCAGATCCTGCACCACGCTCCCCCAGCTTCCATTGGCAGAGGGGGCAGAGCAGGACAGCGCAGCGCTCACGCAGTCCCGCAGGAACCGCTCTGGTTAATGCTCTGAATCGCGGCCGCTCCTCCCTCCCTCGCTACCCCGGAGGCAGACAGCCGTGCTGAGTGCACTGGGTTTCCCATTAAAGAGATCCTGAGAGACAGCACTGGGCTGGTACACGTGCGCACGTGTCCGAGGAAGGCACGGGCGGAGGAGGGATGCTGGCTGCACGGAGCTGCAAGCAGGCGTTCCCGCCTGGAGGCAGTCCTTCCCAGCACGGCTCAGCCCTTGCGTTTTTATTTTTTTATTTATTTATTTTTAAAATGTTCGCTAACTAAATGAAACGCGAAGATAAAATAAGCAAAATACCTAAAAATAAAGGGGGGGAAAAAAAAAAAAAAAAAAACCAACCCTAAAAGGAACGTTTTGACAGCACAACTAGGTCACAGCTCCCTGGCGTGCAAGCCGCGGCTCAGCCCCCCGGGTTCACAACTGACATCTCTCTTCAAACACCGCTTCCCGAAACCCACACCTGCTCCCCGGTAACCCCAGCTGGGGCCATCTGCTAACGGCTTGGCCCCCGCCGGCCCCCACGACCTCGCTCCGCTCTGCAGAGCGTGGTATGTCCCACCTGGAGGCTGCCAACAACCCCTGAGGCTGCCCCAAGCCCCAGCCGAGCCCCCCCCACAGCCACCAGCGAAGCCCATGCAGAGGAAGCTCTCACAGGCCACCCGAGTGCTTCCTCTAATTAAACCCTCAGTGTCCCCAGGACATCCTGAAGCACAACTTCAGAGATCTTGCAGCAGCAGTCACCTCTCTGCATGCCCCCCCAGGTGGAACAGGGAGGAGGGACTGGCTTTCCCTGTCCAAGGGCAGAGCAGCCAGCCAAGGAGTGCCCTGACATGGAGGAACACTGCTTCCCTTTCATGCCTCTTATCATCCTTCATCTTTAGTCATTCGGAACAATGGTGGTTGATGGCAACATCCCCCTCAGAAGGGCAGGAACGTGGCTGCTTTCCTGCCATTCCGAGCCAGCAGCCGCCCTGCAGTGAGTGTACTTTCACCCTGAATCATCCGGAAGGAAAGGCAGCACCTCCAAGACTCCCCTGCTGGGATCACCAGAGGGAAAGGGCAGCCTCTCCCACTCCTTTTCCCACTGCCATGTCAGAAACCACCATCAATCCCCTCGGCTCTCAGTTCAGCGGCTCAGCTGCACTTCTACAACTGATACCCATCCCTCCCCTTCCCTCTGGGAACGCTCTGGCTTCACACTTAGTGGGGAAACAGCTGCTGGAGGAATACTCCTTGTACTGCCAGGAAGGGGTTACGCTTGCAGCCTACAGCAGGTAGGTAGAAATCAAAGGTGAGAAGCTTGAGCAGAGGCCTTGGACTATGGCACCACACTAGTGCCTGGTGCAGGCTGTACGAGTACTGGTGCTGCAGGAGGTGGATGACACACAGAGGAATACCACATCGCTACCAGCTGAGCACTCCGGACACATTCAGAATGCTGCAGCCTCCACAGGGGGAAGAGCCCCTGTTCCATCCCAGCCCTCCTGCTGGGACATGGTGCCCCACAGCAGCTACAGTGAGCTGTGCTCAGGGAGGGACCCGGCTCCCCTTCTACACAAGGGCAGGATGATCAAGATGATCAGCATTATCCAGAGCAGCTGTGAACACAGAGCGGTAAGAAACAGTTTGTTAATAATTTCACAGGTGCTTTTTAAAAGCCGTGGCTCTTTGGATTAAAGCATCTCAGAGAGCTTTACGAGTGTGAGTTCCCACAGGCTCCCCTGGGAGGGGAGGAAACGCTATCCCCTTGTGCTGCAGCACTCGGGGTTAAGCGGCTGCCCTGAGTCACAGCCAGCACCAGCCCCAGAGATCGCAGCTCTGCCTTGCAGGCGCCTGCTGTAATCACAGATCTAAGGAACGTAATCAAACTGCATCACACACCCAGGGGCAGAAGGAAAACAGGCCGGGGCCCCAAAGAAGGAGAGTAAAAGGGGTGAAAAGCAGAGCTCTGGAAGCACGTCTTTGCATCTTTCACGGTCTAGCGGCAGGAATGCTGCTGTGGCCGGGCAGGAAGCGGCAGTGGAAGTCATTCCAATGGCATTTCCTGGAGAGCAGTGCAGAAAAGCCTCCCGGTTCCCAGCCAGCTGGAGGAGCTGCCAGTGCTGCAGAGCCCAGAGCTCCAGCCATAGCCACCTGGGGTGCGCTGCTGTCCTGCCTCAGCAGCACCTGGTACTGGTGAGGGATAGCAGGGACCTGGCTGGGGACAGCGCTTCTTCACCCCAGGCAGGTGATGACAATCACTGAAAGCAAAGCAGAGAGCATCCTTGGTTATTGCCTGGTCACATCCTGCAGCCAGCTTTGCCAACACATAAAGCTGAGCTGAGAGCTCAGACAAGATCAACAGTTCCTGCGCATCCCAAAACCTTGTGTGCTAATGGAGTCATTCATTCAGGCAGCATCAAAACAGCAGGGCTTTGGGAAGCAGTGCTCTCCCAGAGGTGGCTGCAAACCCCACAGAGCACAATGCACAGCTGGGCCCCTCTACATGTGCCATGCACACCTCATGCTGCTGCCCTGCATATCTCAGGGCACAGCAGCAGCAGAACAGGGCAGCCAGGATCACTGGGTGCAGGGGGAAAATGTGTGCAATTTACCTGGGCAAGCAGCACAAGGCCAAAAAGCATTTCTGAAGAGCTGAATGGGAGTCTAGCTCTCAACCATTGAGAAGGTTGGAGCAAGAGCACAGGATGAAATCCCAGCTGCAATCTGTCATATGACACGCTCTGAGTCATTTCCTACCATTCAAGAAAAAAACTGAGAAAATAGAAAATGAGTTTGCTACATTGACATCTTCTGAGGGTTTTCCCCAAAGAGAACCACAGACTTCCAGTCTACCGCAGAGCAGTACAACGTGTCTACCTCAGGTCGTGGAGCCCTGATGGTCATGGTACACCAACAGCGTTGGACTCACAGGGAATAGTCCACTCCACTCCACTCCAGACCAGCCTGGACTGTCAGGATTCAGAAGTTAGACTGACAACAGTGACCCTGCATGCCTTCAGTCCTGGCCTCCAGCACACACCCTGCCCTAGCCTCTCTGCCCACAGGCCCCCCATGACACTGGATGTAGGCCCTAGACTGTACATTTAACCTTGAAGGAAAGACAGCCACCCAACATTGTCACTGCTCAGTTCCCTTCCTCTGGCCAATGCACCTCTGCGTGTCAGGCACTTTTTCGTTCACCTTGTGTTTTCTCCTCCTGTGCCTGACCTCTCACCAGATTTCTCCACACCCCACTGATGCCACTGATCACCACTGGCCTCACTGTTTAAAGTTCACAGCCAGGGGGATTCAATCCTGGTCAAAGCATCTACTTCCAGAACACATGCTGGTTGGTTTTCATGGCTCACAGAGGCAGCAGCTCCCTTCAGCCCAGGGCTGGCTACTAAAATCCCCTGAAGTTCTTCTTGCATGTTTGTTTTCCTAGCAGCAGATTGTGGAGAGAAAGAGAAGCCAAGGCAGAGCCAGTAAACATGACAAAATGTACCCACGCTGATATTACATAGCAAGATTTACTGTTACTGCCCTCTCAAAAAATGGTTTCTCTGGAAAGCTGTTACAGTCCAGCACTCAGCAGCTTGAGCAGTCCTCTCTGAAGGCAAACCCACACCCCCACAGACATCCTCTGCTCTCCTTTGTTCAGCTGGTCCCCCACCCTGGGACTCACCCACTGCACCCCTTGGGAAAGCTGGGAGCAGACCTGCAGCAAACAAGGCAGCAGGAGAGGGGCTGCTCTGCCCCAGGCAGTTTGCTCCCCGCAGCAGGAGTCAATCCAGGGCCCAAGGAGCATCCCCATGGATGCACCACACTGCAGGCACTCAGAAGCCCCCGTGGCCCCAGTGCCACTACACAGCATCTTATGAAGAAAGGCTGAGGAAGCTGGGGGTGCTCAGCCTGGAGAAGGCTCCGGGGGGATCTCACTGCAGCTTTCCAGTACTTGAGGGGAGCTTATAAGCCTGCTTTTTGGATGCAGCTGGGTTGGATCCCCCTGCTATGGCCCCCACGCAGCACCCAGCTCTGTTTCACACACAGCAGCAAGGTCGGGAACCCCACTCAAGGTTGGGAGGAGAGAGCAAGGCTGCTCCCCTGGGAGAGGAGCAGGCTAACAGAGATCTTCAAAGGCAGAGCGGGTGGGTGGGTCAGATAGGGCAGTCCTGGCCCTTCTGCAATCTGTTTGAACAAATATTTGCTACAAACAATGAATTTAGTGACAGACACAAAAAAAAAAAATTGAAGAGTCTTAACTGCGGTAGTTGATTGGGGGTGGGGAAGAGAGAGGGAGGAGGTATTTCATTCCCTACAAGCAGAGACCAGTGATTTTCCACCAGTGATTTAATCTAAATCCCCCAGAGAGTTCATTTACAAAAAATCAGATTGCATTATCGCCTAGGTCTCCAGGATACAACCCAATCCGTCACTAACAGCAACAGCCACACTAGCTTGGAAACCTCGATTTGATCACTCAATTCCAAGACTAATCTGTGGCTTTAAAAACCAAAGGCAGAAGGAGGGGGAAGGAACTCAGCATTTGGCCAGTGTTATCTGCGCGATGAGAGAGCTAATGGGCTAGACAAAGCCAGCCAAAATAGCCAGCAGATCCCAGGTTATTAATCGAAACCAAGCTCCGGAGCAGCCCCACCCAGGCAGTGCCCCAGGGCGGCCACATTCCAGGAATTCCTGCGCGCTGGGTGCACCGCTCCCTCCCTGGGTGCACCTACTCCCCACGGTCCTGGTGCTGCCAGCCCAGTATGAGAAGCCAAGGGCTTGGAGGGGTCCTGTGTGTCCCCGCTGCCAGAAGGGTGGAGAGCTGGCCTGGAGGATCCTGCCCTGCGGCCTTGTGATGGGCTGCTGGGAGCTTGGGATGAATAAGGCTAAAAGGCCACAGCACACATGCAAAGGAGGCAGTTCCCCACCGTTTAGATGCTAACGATTGATAGCATGAACTCTTTCCAGTGGGCACCAGTAAAGGTTACATCAGCAGGGAATCACTAAGATGCAGAAGTAGAAGCAAAGAGAAAACTCAAACATCTGCAGGCTATATACCTCCCGCTGGCAGTCCCATGCCGTCCTGCACAGACAGACCAAGCATTTCAAGAATGCTTCCTGAAGAAATGCTTATTCATGTTAATACCTAACCACTGAAAGCACTCAGTGTGCTGCTCAGGGCGGCTGGGAATACAGCTCCAAGCCAAGCAAGGAGCAGCTGAAGACACAGCAGCTCCCTGGCACAGAGCTGCTCTGCACCGTGCTGTGAGGGGCTGCTCCTAGCAGCCCACCCACAGAGAGCTGCTGGAGGATTCACTCCATCGCGATGGCAGCGGCAGACATCGTCCCATCTCCAGAATGAAGAAGTAGCTGTTACCCCACCAGATCACAGGGCCAGGCTGGAGCACTGCTGAGCACAGAGAGGAGGAAGCTCCACTCCCTGCTGTTAAATGACATGAGGAACATGCCCAAGAGCAAGGGCTCCCATTTGAAGAACAAGCTTGGATGACATTACATTTCCACAGGCTCTTGGAAAATGGGTCTCTTATGTAACAGCCAGGGAGAAGGAGGAGAAAAAGGGATGCAGGAGGACAAATCAGAACGTTAACCGTTTCAGCACAGTGGACTGACCCTCTTGCAGCAGAGCATTAAGAACGCAGAGGGAAAGGCCACGTACCAATTTATTGTCCTGCAAGGTCTAGACCAAGCACTAGCACAATTACTGCAGGCAGCTTGAGCTAGGATGCAGGGAGCCATCCCCACGGGAGAGCAGTTCTTACCCAGCCGCCATTCTCCTGGATCCAGGGATCTAGATGGTCGGTCAAGTACGTGGTCATCCAAGACACAATGCGTCCCACCAGTACCCGCATCTCCTTGTCAACGCTCTCCACGCACAAGGCCCCTCCGAAGGAGAAGAAAGCCACGATGCGCCCCCAGTTCACACCATCATGGAAGAGTTCGTTCACTACCTGCTCAAAGCTCTGGTACGCCGTGCCAGGGGTGATGTGGAGCTGGGAGGTGAGGTCGCTGAAAGCCCTCCTGTATCTCAGCTCGAACTCATCCCCTGCTTCTCTCAGCGCCTGCCTCACGTCAGATGCTCGAACAATTTCGTGAACTTCCAGGCTGCTCCGGTGCACGGTGGCTCCATTCACTACGTGGCCGGCAGGCGGGTGCCAGGATGGGCTCCCATTGAGGACGCTGTCCATCTCTGCCTCTGCTGCAGTGTCAGTCCTGTTCTCATCCTCTTCCTCCAGCTCGCTCCAGCAGTGCCCCTTCTGCGAGAGCTTGTAGGAAACAAAGTCAATCACTAACTCCCGGTTACTGCTGGACATTTTCACACCTGAGACGCCCTCAATGAGTCCATGGTCCAGAGCACAAGCAGATGAGCACACTTAGCAGCTCCTGGCTCCACACTCCTTCGCGACCGGCGAACACATTCGACCTTTGCACAGACAGATACAGAGGAAAAGAGAGGCAAGGAAACGGTTAACACGACAGCTTGCTGCGCCGTGCACATCAATAGCTTAACGTTACACTGAGCTCATCACCCAGCTTCGCTGGGAACCGACGCCACATACGGAATAGGGCCCACCCCCGGGGGTCACCCCCAGCCCTCCCTCAGCCCCGGGGCTCACCGGGCGCAGGCAGAGCCGGGGCTCACCGGGCGGAGGCTGAGAGCTGCGGGTGCTGCGGGCGGCCCGGCCCCGCTCCGTCCGTCAGTCCCGGAGCGCCGCGGAGGCGGAGGCAGCACCGCCCCCGCGCGGCTCCTCCCGTTAAAGGGCCCGGCCGCGCCCCTCGCCGGCATTGCCCAGCGGGACCGCCGGTGTCCGAGCCCCGGGCTGCACCGCGCCGCTTCCCGTTCCCATCCCACGGGGCTCGTCCCGGCCCCGCGTCCGTCGGAACGGCCCCCAGCAAGGGCATATGGGAGGGAGAAAGGCTCAAAGTGTCTTTTAAAAGCAGCAGGTAAGAGGTGCGGGGGTCTCCTTTGGAGGTTTCTCCCCGCGGCTGCAGAGGGAGAAGGGAATCACAGGGCTCAGCGCAGCACTGAGGTACCACGGTATGAAAACCTTATGTAGGAATAAGGTAGGAACAGAAACAACCCCAGGAAAGGTCTTTTAAAGACTTCCAGCAACTGCACACAGATGAAACCACCACTGCTGTGAAAATAAAGGGTGTTTGTAACGTTGTTTAAACTGCCGGAGGGTCTCTACAGTCATTTGAATGCTCTGCTTCCTCTGCACGGCCCCTGCTGCCCCTCCTCCCCACGAGGCATTGCAGTCCCTGCATGCACCCTTCACGCAAGGCATTCCCTGCCAGCCTGCATCCCCCCCAGCCCGCCCTCGGGTCCGCAAGGAGAGGCTGGAGGGGCTGCTCCTCCCCAGGACCCACAACAATGGGCAGGCAGGGCTGCGGAAAGCACAGAGTCGCTGTTCTGTACTCACCCACCCCCCGAGAAAAGCTGCAGAGAGAAAGCTCTGGGCTGGGAAATCTCAGCTCGCTCCGGCTTCTGGCGGAGAGAGTTGGATTAAAGTAATTTGACGCTGTGAGGAGGCAACTCCCTGGCCCTCCCACGGTGCTCCCACCCCACCCCTCCTGCCCTCCCTCCCTGCCTGCTGCTCGGTGCCAAGGCTCCATGCCCTTCCCCCCCCCCCCCGGTGCCCCCAGCCCTGCCAGCCCCAGCAGTCTGGGGGGTCCCACGGTTGTGGAGGGGCTTCCAGCAGAACCAAGATTTAGTTTGCTTCTCCAAAGGGCAGATAATGAAGAGCATGATCTATGAAGAAAGCAGGAGCCACTCCTCTGCTTGCAGCAATGGTGTGTTAAGCTCTTAGTAATTTATGTGCTGGGCAAATGGTGTTTCTCTGTAACCTTCTTTTCCTGCCAAAGCCTGTCAGTGAGTCAGTGCGGTGCAGGACTGGGTCACAGGTAAGGGCAAGGGCCGCAGGGCTCTGCACAAAGCGCTGCACCGCTGGCACCGGGGTTTGTGGGCTCTGAGCCGTGACCCCCCCACCCCCCCCGCCCAGGGAGCACAGTGCTGCAGCGCGGCCTGCTCAGCCCCGACGGACGGGAACAAAAGGGGCCACTGGTGTACTGCAACCCCACGGTGGGTGGACAAAGGGCAACCACCCGTCCCGTCCTGAGGGGAGGCCTCGGCACGCAGCCTGCCCACAGCCCGGCTTTTTCGCGGAGGCGGCTCCGGTACCGGCGGGGGACAACGACGGGCCGGTGCCACGGCCCCACGACGGCTGCGGGGGGGGCGGCCCGGCCCCCAGCGCCGCCTCGGCCCCTCGCGCCCGCCGTACACACGCGCGAAGGGGCGGGGCCGCCCGCACGGGGCCCGCACACGAGGGCCGCCACAGGGCTCGCGCCCACACGGCCCGCCCCTCGCCGTCAGCCAATCAAACGCCGGGAGAGCTCTGCGAGGGCGGGGCCAACGAGCGGCCTCTCCCATTGGCGGAACCGCGCGTCGCTCACGGCCTGCCCCACTCCGCCCCTCACCTCAGCGGTCGGTGCAGGGTCCGGGCCCTTACCGCCCCCGCTCCGCGGGCCCGACAGGCAACGACGCAGAGGGTGGCCGGGAGCCCCGCCGGGCCTCGGCCCGCTCAGCAGTCCCCGGCCTCCTGCCGCATCACCACCGAGCGCCCACCGCGCTCCTGGGTCGGCGCGGGGGGTGCGGGAGGGCGGGAGGGGGCAGCGCGCATGCGTGCAGCGCCGCGAGGCTGGGTGAGGAGCAATGCGCATGCCCGAAAACGGCGGGGCGAGATTGTGAGTGGGGCAGCCGTGCCAGTGCGCAAGCGCAACGGCGCCGAGGACGGTTGGACTCGGGCGCCCCCTGGTGGCAGTCGCCGCTCCTCTGCTCGCAGTTCTCTCACCTTTCGCTCGTTGTGTTCCCGCAGCGTTCGGTGCTGCGCCCGCGGAGGTGAGCCGGAGACCGGGCCTGAGGCCGGTGTAGTACAGGGCTGAAGTGGCTGGCAGAGGCCCTCACTGCTTAGCTGCCTGCTCCGATGGCCGTGGAGAGCTGTGTGGGGTGTAAGGTGTTGGTGCCCCAGGCTGCAGGGCCCTGGCTTCTTTGGGACAAGGGTGGTTGGGTGATGGGAGCCTTCCTGGGTCCTGCAATCAGATGACCTGTCACCTGTTGAGGGATACAGGGCAGCAGGGAAGGCAGGAGGGAGCTAGGCCTGCTGCTGCACTGTATACTGTTTCTACCCCTGCAGAACCCCTGCAGTGGGAGTGAGACAGACATTCGCTTAGTGCTCATAGGATCTATAAGCTGGGTGCATTAGTGACCCATAAACCAGCCACGGCACAGGAGTTGAGTGCTCGTGGCTCTGTTCTGCAGTGCCCATGTGACTGTGGTTCTGTTGGCAGCTGGATGCAGAACAAAACACCCCCGCTGTCATCTTGCTGAGCCAGTCATTGCTGACTCACGACCAAACAATCTTTAAACCGCTACAGAAATAGCTAGGGATGTTATCTCCTGCCCGCAGTGTCTTGGTGGAACGAGCCAAGGAGCAAGGCGGCTGCTGCTCGTGTCAGACGGGCCTGGAGGCTCTGGAGCCTTGTTCATTTAATTCTAAGAGCCTGAAAGAAATCCCTACTGTGCAGCCGCTGCTGCTAACTGCGCCCAGACGCGGCAGAGGGCGGATGTGCACGCCGGGTGCGGACCAGCCAGACCTCTCCCTGCCTTGGCTGGGAGACCCGCCTCCCAGCAGCTGATAGGCTGCCTCAGAGCCCCGCCTCTCCTGATTGGTCAGGCCTCTCCCTCCCTGTGCATTATGGGAGTTGCTGTTTGTTTCTGACCTTGGGGTTGGGGTTTCGTGCTTTTGGGTCCTACATTTCCCGTCATCCTCCGCTGGCAGCTCCCGGGGCAGGCTTGCTCATCCGGGTACCTTGGCTTTGGGGCAGCCCGCCCAATCGGCTCGCAGCGAGGGCGTGCGCTGGGCGCTGATTGGTCCATTCGGACAACACGAGCCCCATTTGAAATCCGTTAACGGCGGCGGGCAGAGGCCCCGCGCTCGGCGGCCGCTGCGCTGAGGTGAGTGGGAGCGGAGAGGTGCCGGGGTTAGGCGGCCACCTGGGGCTGTCCGTAGCCTCTCCTCACGTTCTCCCCGTTTCCTGGGGGCGTCCCGGTGACGGCGTCCCGGGTCGCTGTTCTCCTCTGGGCCCCTTTGGCTGTGGGCCTGCGTCTTGGGAGTAGGCCCCGGCCCTCAGCTCCGCTGCCGTGGGGTTGGGAACGGCCCCGGGGGGGAGGGGCGGTGCGGCCGCAGCTCGGTAAAGGTGCTCGTTTGCGCTCACACCGACTGCCCGAAGCCCGGAGAAACCCGCGCCTAAAACTGGGGGAAGAAAGGACTTTGCTGCTTCTCGGATTAAATGTCACCTCTCAGCGAAGTGAGGAAGAGGAAAGGGGGAGTGTGCCTCAGTGTCAGGAATGCTATCAAGTCGGCTATTCTTATACGGTGCTTTTATTTATTTATTTTTTTAAACATGGGTTTATCTAATAATAAGCAGAGGTTACCTGCCTAAAAATAACGCTTGACTCCTTGAGGGACTATTCTTAGAACGTGCCTTCTCCATATCACCTAGAACTCGTGGGATCTCATTTACGGAGCGTGAGGTGCCCGGGCTCTCTATTTTGGGCTGCTGGAAGGGGGACAGCTCAGGGGAGCTTTAGGGCAAAGGCTGCTGGCACCTCGCTGCCCTCAGGGTGATGTGTGCGGCTCGGCGTGCTCAGCTCCTCCTGCCTCCAGCCTGGCTCTCCGCTTCAATCCGAGCATTACATGATGGGATGGTAACGCTGCTCTGCGCTGTAGCTAGGGTGATGAATTCAGCGTTGGTTCCGTGCTGCAGAAAGGCATGTTTTCCCCTTTTGAATGGTAAAACTAAAGAAGAAGCTGCAGACCCAGAATATAAGAATGCTCTTCCCCCCCCCCCCCACTCAGGAAAAAGTGAGGATGTTCCTGGCTACTCATCCTGCTGAGGAAGTTCATGTGGCAGCTGTGCGGTGGGATAGCTTACCCCAAGGTTTTGGTATCAGGACTGTATCTCTAGAGAAGTAATTTCCACTCCTTTGTAACGGCTCGGTTTATCTACTAGCCAGTGAAGAGCACCTGGGAACTCTGGGTTATCAATCCTATGAAACAGCAGGGGAAACTTTGTGCTGTAGGAGATCAAAGAAGCTGCCTTGTTAGTGTAGTGTTCTGTGATGAAATGGCAGCCAGCATTGAGTTTGCCAGCAAAAGGCACTGGGATCACTGCAGCAAACTGCTGCATGGTGTCATCAGCCCCAAGGGAGCTGTTTCTGTTTGCTCCTTTTTGGATTTGTTCAGCTCCTGGTGGAATTCAGGATGTCATTTTCACACACCTGGTACTGTGTTGGTTTCTTTTCTTTCTTTCCAAACCTATTAGGATCTTAGAGGAAGTAACATCTGCTGCTTATGAAGCTCCAGTGGTCAACTGTCATATGGTGGTGTCCCAAATGGACCAGGGAACATCCGATTAAATTACAAGACAGCAAGAAAGAACAGATTTTCCCTGCACCCTCCTTCTCCCAACACTGAGCCCCTCCAAACAAGGGGCTCTTGTGGCTAGATCACAGTTGTGTAGCTGAAGTGTCCCCTTAGCACATGCTTGGTGCTGTTTTGCAGCTAGGCCAGTGCTGTGCACGTCTCACCCGAGTTGCTCCCCTCGGGCCTTGTCCAGCCAAAATGTTTCTGGCAAGAAATTCACAACTGCACTGAGATAAAGACACTGAGCACATCTGTGATGGAATCACGTCAGCGTTTTAAAGCTAATTTGGATTAGAGTGAGGTGTGAAGTTATTCTAAAATACCCATTGCGCTTGCTGTTGGATCAGTCTTATTCTGGGATAGGAATGCTTGTTCCAATTTAGCTTAATCCTTTATCAAAGCCAGCTAATCCAAACGAGGCTGAGGCACTCTTCTGGAACGTGCCGAAGTGTAGTTACTCGAAAGAAACCTGATGTGGAGAGAAGCCCGTGGTCTCTTCATCTTTGAGGAGATGGCTTTGCTGCTCTGTACAGAAGCTGTATGGGGCCATGTCATGTCTATGTGTAGCTTATTTACATCAGGTCAGTGCAACTAGGAAGAGAATTAAGGTATTAGTCATGCAGTCACTTTTATCAAATGAATTTGGGCTGCTCTTGAAAGCAAGGGAACGGGATCCTCGCTCTGTACTGCTGTTCTTGAGCTAGGGTGGTAGGAACCAGGCACAAAATGTGCTGTGAGCCACCCTGCAGGAAGGGGCTGTGGGTCCCCGGGGAGCTCTGTGAACCTATAGCAGCAGTTCCTTAGCCCCAGATGTGCAGGGAGTTGGAAAGAGGATGCCATGAGTTCACCTGACTGAAGCACAGACTCTCCGGGGTTCGTTCAGAATTACTTTCTGTACCATGCAATTGACTTGGAGTATGAAACCATGGTACTGGCACGCTCTGGTTTTCATGGCTGATTATTCACTTCAGACTGGGGTGGGGAGGGATAAGGGCTCAGTGGTGAAGCACTCCTACGTTGCTTGAGCCATGGAAGAATATGGACTTTACACAGCAAAAAGTTGGAAAAAAATTGGCTTGTGGGAGGTGTTGCTGCCCAGCAGCAGTGAGCAGTGGAAACAAGTAGCTGTGAAACACGATGCCTGCAGCTCCTGCTTGGTAGGCTGACCAGAGGGTGAGGGGAGAATGCAGATGACGCATTTGATTTTTAAAAAAGTGGGTAGTGTTGACAGAAACCCTATCTTGATTAAGGGTGGTAGGAAAGCATTCAATTCCAGCCATGTCTTGAGCTCGGTTACAGTTGGTTTTGGCTCACATTCTTCTGTTTGCCTTCTTTGGATCTTGCTTTGACATCTTCAGTCATGGAGATGATGCTTCTGTGATGGCGTTCTTCCCCTTACGATATCTGTGGTGTAGCACTGCAAGTTTCTCAGTGCAGCCACCTTCAGAAGGTGTAGGGCTGTGGGTTAGAGGCAGCAGTGGTACCTCCCGGGTGCTGCTTTAATTTACTCTTCAACTCTTGTTTACGCAGCTTGCTTCCTAGGGGGAGCTATGCAGGGTCTGCCTGGACCTATGGCTGAGGCCTCAGAATTTGTGGAACGGGAATATTTTGCTTTAGAACTGGTTGGGCTCCAAAGAGCAAAGTTCAGGGGATTTCCTCTGGGAGTGCTTTATAGCATGTGCTCCAGGGCTTTGCCTTGTGGCTAAGTGAGGCTTTATAAAAATTTTTTTTTTTTTTTGGAAAAAAAAAAAAGCCTTTGCAAAAAGGTGGTGGTGTTACAATTTGCAGATTTATTACTTAGTTGCTGTCTTTATTCCTGTTCCCTTGTATTTAATAACAGTTGTTGACATAAGGACTCCTTCTGCTGTCATTGCTCTCCTAATTAACTGCAGGGACTGCTCTTGACACTCTCGTAGCACTTGGTTTGTTTACAGCCTGGCCAGCCTCTCGGCGGAGTTCCGTAGGACTTGCCAGCAGCCCAGTTCTGACTTCTTCCTGCTTATTGCTCCGTGACCATACTTTGCAGAACTCTCTTTTGTTTTGGAAATCAATATTCTCCACATTGGAGCTTCTCTGTGTTATTAGTTCTTGCCTGTAGTGCTTCAGAGGGGGAAAGGTGGAGCTTTGCTGTGCTCTGGAATCCACCTCGCTGTCAGGCTCTTGCTCTATGAATCTATATCTGGTAACTGTAAGAAGTCCTCTTTGCCGTGTGTGCTGAGGGAGGGAAGAACAGGTTGGTCACTTTCTGAAAAAGCTTTGTGCTTTACTTCCTTGTGGAAATACAATTCTAGCCCTGATTGGTACAAGGAAAACTTTACAGTTTGGCCTCACGGATGCTTTTGAACCTGCGTTGCTTATGAGCCCTTCCGTCCTAAGGCAGTGAATTAAGAGATGGGAAAATGTACCACAGACATCTTTAGCATCTGTCTCTAGAAACAATGCAGGAGTAGACACCTGTGCTGGGTTCTGGTGTAACAGGTGACCAATATTTGTTGTCTAAAGGGTTGTAACAGTGCAGGTGGAGGCCTCCCAAGGACAGCGTGAAGATGTCTCGCTCAGAATCTCGCTATTCCTTCGATGTCCCAAACCCCTGCATCAACTTCGCAACTTTAAGCGATGATGATGTGCACAATGCGGACTCCTGGTTTGGTAAGTTGTTTCCAACTCCTTGATTTGTTTTCTCTTTGGACGAGGGCTTGCTGTGATGTTTGTTTGGCTTCTGTGCCAGTGGATATATCATATTATTGACTGCATCATTCATCAAGCATGGATCTTTCTGTTTTGTTTTTCATTTGAAATTTGATCGTGATCTGTAACTTGTTAACATCGTAATGGTATTCAGATGTGGTGTTATGAGCTTCAAATGCAGTATATATAGTGAAAGTCTTCCCTTTCTTCACAGACCAACAAGCCAACCTGGAGAATATCCCTCCTACAGAAAATCTGGCCAAGGTCTTGCAGAACACTCCTGCTTTTTCAAAGCCTGCTCTCATTCTTTCTTCTGTCACCTCACAAGGAATAACAAAGAGTAAGCTGGCACAGAGTGGGGGAGAGGGGATAAATTTTACCTATTTTTCACTAGGGAAATGGAAAAGTCTCATTATGGCTGTTTTGGGACCATCTTATGTTGTTGTATGGCAAAGTCTCATGTGGCTTCACTTTTGCATTCTATGGTGTGTGTGTGTGTGTATATGTATGTGTGTGTATGTATATATGCTGATCTTTGTCACTGTTCTCAGGTGAAAGCCGTGAAGAGAATGAAGCAGAAGTATCAGAGACCAATGTGGTTCCTCAGAGTATTGTTGGATCCTTGGCAAGCTGGAGGGCTGCTGCTCCTGCTGAGGCCCCTCAAAGGTGAAATACTAGTATTCAGTTTGTGTGAAGATTGATAGCAGTGTGATTAAGCAGATCCTTACTCTGTGTTTGCAGTTCTAGCTGTTTCAGGGTTGTCCTAAGGGAGTAATGCTTTCCAGCACACAGGTTGTGTATTGGGATAGCTGATCTGCTTGCTAAGCTGGAGTGGCAGTCTCTAGGGGTGGAAATGTAATGCAGTGTCTCACATACTTGTCAAATGAGACTCTGTGGCACTGGGAGCTTCTGGAATGTGAGGATATCTGAAACTGAGGTGACTTATAAAGTTTCTTTGTTTATATCTGCCTGAGATGGGCAGAACTTGTTCTTGATGTGAATCAAGGGGCTCTGTACACTTGTATACACCAAAGAGTATTATATTTATGGACTGTAAAACTTAAGTCATTTATGCTGCATTTAGCTTGTTATATTGAGCACACAAGGTGTTGGAGTCGGTAATGCACTGACATAGTATTGTACTGATCATGTGTCTTCTTGGACCCCCTGGGAAAGCTAACCTCTACTTTCTGTTCCACTCTAGAGCGGGTAGGAGACCAGCTAGAAAGCAAAGGAAAACACAGCAGCGCGAGCAGCCTGCTCGAGTCAAAGTGGAGAAAAATGATATTGCACTGGCTAACAAGGAGGAGGTTCCACCCCTGAAAAAAATGAGAATGTATGTCGTCAAAGTCCTTCTGTATGGGGCTGAGAAGTGGAGTGCTACTATTTCCTTTCAAAAGGATTTCCACTGGGCTGAAAGGGTTCTTAGGCTCTCACAGAGAGCAGTTCTGAAGGTTAGGGACAGGAGACCAAAACTTGATTTCCAGATAGTGGTTTCGTAGGTGAGAAGAAACATCTGTAAGACGTGAATGCAGTGCTCTGTTTGGAGGTGAAGGTGTGAAAGAAATAAGCTCGGGTTTCTGAAGCTTTTTATTAGATCTCAGTGTCTGTCAGCTAACTGAAATTTGGCTTAACTTGTCTGACAGGAGGTCATCAGGTAGTCCTAAGTGCTGGAGGAGTCGTAGCTAAAGTACTTCTCAGGTTAACTTAGCTGCTAAGATATTATTTATTGATAAGCTTAGGGCCAGGAATTTTTTTTTTAAAGCCAGTTTTGCAAACAGTCATACCTAGATGAACTACAGTACATTTACCACCTCAGAAGGAAGAGCTTAAGTTCCAAAACTCAGTAAATAATCTTCCCTTCTACAGCCGTAGTGTACCAGGGAAAACTAGACCATCTGTACCTGGGCCTGTGGTGAGGTAAGGCCAGTATGGCACACCTTAGAACTCACCCGGTGTTGGGATGTCAAGCGGGGTGGTGAGAGCTGCAGGTGATCTTTCATTGAGAGCACAGTAGTCCCTGGTTTGCCCTAACAACTTGTTACTTTAGTTCTAGCAGCAAGGAGAAGCTGACAGATGTATCCCCAAAGAAAGAGCTTTCACATCATCCTGACCTGTCCCCAGCAAGAGGGAAAAACAAACTGACTGTGCCCTCCACACCAACAATGTTAAAGTATGTCGTTTTCTGTGGCTGCAGCTTGTCTTTGCTGATGACAGTTGATTTAGGTGACAGTCCTTGCCATAGTGTTTTTAACTTCAATTTAGCATGTAATGGCCTTGCACTTGGTAAATAGCAGATCAAGGCAACAGTGTTACAGTGAAATGTATTTCACCCACTTTTCCTGTGCAAAGGAAAACGTTTCCTTTTATTTTGAGGGGGGGAAAAAAGTTGTTCTTGTCAAATGTGCATGCAGCAAATGGGTATGTGGGATGGCAACTGCCAGCTTCCTTGAGGAAACAAAATCCCAACAGGTATTTTCTAAAGAATGTACTTCTAGAAAAGGCAGTGCTTCTGCAGTGACCTCAGAGATGAGCCTCTTCCTATCCAGTAATAAACCAATAACCTGTGAAGGCATATCTCAGTCTTTGATGTGCTCCTGCAGGAGGACCAATATTGCTGGCAAGCTGAAGAGTACAGAGGAGCAGGAGCTGGAAAAGATGCAGCAGTTGCAGCGGGAGGTCATGGAGCTGCGGAAGAAAAATGAGGAGTCCCTGAAGGCAGCTATTGCTGGAACAGGTGAGCTCTAGCTAAATTGCAGGCTGAACCTGTACTGGGCTCATTAGGAGAGTGCTGCATGAAGCTGTGCAAGTGTATTTTGGAAAGCAAACATTCCAGACTTTGTACTACATGTTATGGTTTAGGTGGCTTTTAATGTAAATCCGCCCCTAAACTTCCTGGAAACAAAGTTTTATTTTGTCATGTTTTGAAAGGTTCTAGATGAGTTCTTTAGAAACTGCGCAAGCTATTAGAAATTAAATGCCTTCTTTTTTCCCCCCTCCCAAAAGGGTCTTCCTCTGATCCCACCCCAAAAGGTTTCCAGTCCTTACATGCTCTTCTTCCTTAGGACAACCTGTGAAGAGAACTGTTGGTCAAGTAACAAAGCCAGTTGACTTCCACTTCTGCACGGAGAATAGAATTAAACAACACGTGGAAAGCCAGCCTGAGAACGAGTACAAGGAAGTGGATTTTGCAGCAGTACTGAGGAAGCATCCTCCTTCTCCAGTAAGAACCTGAGTATTGCCTGCACTCAGATGTCTAGTTCTTCACGCCACTTTTTTCTCTTCTTTGTTTTGCTTTTGCAACACACATGCTGCTGGTATCTCTCAGCTGGTAAATGTTTAAGAGAGCTGAGAGTTGTGCTTACATAACTGTTAGCTTACTGTCTGCTTGCACTGCAGAAGATGCTAAAGGACACTGTTGGAAAAACTGGACCCTTTAGTGGTAGATCTGCAAGTTGTTGCATGTTATGCTTCAGTCTTCAACCTTGTATAGTTTCTTGATATGACTAATGTACATGTTCAGACAATTGAGAGATTTACACATAATGTTAAGTGTTGTCCCCTTTTTAAATAAGGGGAAGGAATGGATGCTTCCTTCACTCTCTGATTGACGATATCTTTCTGTTAAATGGCCATAATGACTGCTGTTTTTTGCCTCCAGATGCGAATGCCAAAGGGACCCACCGTTCCCAAACCTTTCAATCTGTCCACGGGAAGCAAAAGAAAACTCGAAGAAACCTCATCAGAGTATGTGTCCCTTGCTCAGCAGGTTGAAGCATTCCAGAAACGCACACCCTCTCGTTATCATTTGAGGAGCAGGAAATCTGATGAAGGTAAGCAAACCTATATATGTGCAGCCAGGAAGCTGTCCACAGAGACATTCTGCTTACTCTGCTGGGCAAGCAGTCTATCCGTTGCAGGTCTTGCCATGAACTGCTCAGCTCTGTTACTTCAATTTTAGGCCCAGCTCGAGCGAAGCCAGTGAAAGCTCGACTTACAAACCCGAAAACGCCAGTGCTTCAAACAAAGCACCGCTTCAGACCTGCTGCCTGCAAGAGTGCAGCAGAGTTAGAAGCAGAGGAAATTGAGAAAATTCAACAGTAAGTAAAGGCTGGCTCTGATCCTCTGAGAGAACTGCTTGTCACTGGAACAAAATACTACATCTTAATAACATCTCTTTTTTTCGTGTGTGTAAAAGAATGAGAAGCATAAAAACATCACAGCTTCTTCTGGGTGTTGTGCACAGTCCTATGGTAGTGAATGCAGGGATGTAAAAGCAGCCAACTTATTTTGAAGAAGGTTGTCTTCAAAAAGAGAAGATGATTGTCGAGTGCAGCTTTTAATTAGTAAATAGAGTATAGCAAGAATAGTATAGTCTGCATACAACTTAAAACTCTCCTGTAAACAAAATTTTGGATTTCTAAGAAAGCAATCCATAAGGTGGTGCTTGGAATCTTACTTTTTCAAAAAGCAAAGGAGTTACTTACTGAAGCTGCACACAGTGCAATGTATACATGTAGCACAACTGCTTATGTACCTGAGTACTGCTTCCTTATGCCATGAGAAGCCATTTGGTAGAAGCTGTGTGTTGCCACATACGATGTGTAGGTGACTGTCCATCATTCCTCTGTAGGTACAAATTCAAAGCACGAGAGCTTGATCACAAAATCTTGGAGGGTGGGCCAATCCTGCCCAAGAAGCCCCCTGTGAAGGAACTCACCCAGCCAATTGGCTTTGAGTTGGAGATAGAGAAGAGGATTCAGGACCGTGAGAATAAGAAACAGCAGGAAGAAGAGCACTTCAAATTCCATTCCAGGCCATGTCCAACTAAAATCCTAGAGGATGTTGTGGTAAGAAGTTTAGCAATACCCAAGAATTAGGACTGATGTGACAACTAGCTTCAAAGCGCCCTTAGCTATGTTGCATTGTGTATTTAATTATCTTCAGTAAATACTGTCTGACATTAAGAACAGCAATGAATGCATAGTGTGCTACTGCAGACTGCTTATCTGTGGCATTTTTTCGTTGATTTGTGTTGACTCCTTACTGTCTTTCTTGAATAGGGTGTTCCAGAGAAGAAAGTGCTTCCTGTTACTGTACCCAAGTCTCCAGTCTTTGCCTTGAAAAGCAGAACCCGAATGACTAGCAGAGATGAAGAAAAGGTAACCGTGGATGTGGTGTACTCAAGCCTTCCTCTCCTTCTGCGGTGGCTGCCTCAGCCATCCTGTCATATGATTGCTCACTGGTGTGATGCCCTGGTTTGGCTAGCCCATTCCCTCCTGCTAGACAGTCCCCCCAGTGGTCACTCCGTGCCATTCCTTGCTAAAGATTTAGTTGCTGCTACTCATTTTACAGAAAAGTAATTACCTTACGAACGAACAGAATGACTTTTAAAACATGAGGGCACTGCCTAGGCTGTTTGAGGCGTTGCTTCTACAAATGAAGAAAGTGAACTTGCTTATCCTTTTAGAGGATATCTAGAAGATAAAGGATGTTGGCCTTCTCTATTTGTTTATTGAGAAGGACAGATATTGCACGTGAACTTCCCTTTCAGCTCAGTCACTGTCTCGCTCCAGTTACTGAAGGAGATGGTTCAAATTCTGTATGCCCGGAGTGACATTAAGAGCCAAACGAGGCATCAAATGTTGTCCAACCACGCCAGTGGTTCATGATGAGTGTAAATTGGTGCTACTTGGTTTATTAGTTTCTTGTAGAATCAAGAGTGTTTTCTTGATGCTATTCTGATCCTTATTAGAGAGATTCTAAACTTTGGGGCATGAGTTAGTCTTTCTGCAAAGTTCCATGTGTTATATCCTAATAGTACTATCTCTTTAGGAAAAGGAGGTTGTCCCTGTGATCAAAGCTAACCCTATGCCACACTACGGAGTGCCCTTCAAACCTAAAATGCCAGAGCAGAGGCATGTGGAAGTTTGCCCCTTCTCTTTCGATTCCCGTGACAGAGAGCGGCTAATACAAAAAGAGAAAAAAATAGAAGAATTGCAGAAGGAAGAGGTAAGGGCTAAAAATTACCTTGTATTCCACTCCATAAGTAAAAAGGTTGCTGCAGGACTTGCTTCTTGCTGTTGACTGTTAAACATCCAAAGCTTCGTGCCTTTGCAGAAAGGGCAAGGAATATTTCAAGCTATTTCTTTCAGGTGCCAAAGTTCAAGGCCCTACCTCTGCCTTATTTTGACCATGTGAAGCTGCCAGAAAAGAAGGTCAAAACCCCAACTCAGCCTGAGCCATTCAATCTACAGATTGATGAACGGGGAGCTGCCAAGCAACAGAGCTGGAAACAGCAGGTAGGATAACAAAGATAACAGATATGAGCAGACTTAAAGAAGTTGGAGTTGAGCTCAACTTCAGCATCTAAGATCAGGATCTAAGTTTAAAGGATTGTTCTGTACTTGGCATGAGACTTGTGCGATGAGTAAGGGACTGGTGATGTGGGTTTCTTTCACCAGTTATGGTGGGTGATGGGACTCACCATGACTGCATGAACAGCTGTGGGGTATTTGCTAAGCAGCAGCTATGTGCTGCTGAATCCCTTTGACCATCTCTGTGCTGAAGGATTTATTGACATGTGAATAATATATTGCTTTTCTCATGTGAAGTTTGCAGTGGAAACTTGAAGATTATCCTGGTCTGTGATCTGAAACTGTTCTTCAGTTTTTTTTTTTCCAAAAGTAACTGGCAGGCAACAAGTGACACATCTTCTTGGCTTTAATAGTGTTTTCTGTGCAAGTGATCCAATCTGAAATCAACCTGGCTTTTCCAGTGTCTGGAGTGCTGAATTCTGTGTGGGGGAAAGATGGTGTTTTTGTTATTCCTGGCACCTGATGGGCTCTCTTCTCACGCAGCTTAAAGAAGACTTGAAAAAGCAGAAAGAGGCAGCATGTTTTAAAGCTCGTCCCAATGTAGTGGTGTACCAGGAGCCTTTTGTGCCTAAAAAGGAAAATAAGATGCTATCAGGTAGAGTACTTGCTACATGGGCTTGGTTGGTAACTCAGAACTGATGCAATTAAAAGATGCTTAGGCCGGCTGATGCCTCTTTCTTTATCAGCGCAGCCAATAGTGCTGTGCACTTAACTAATTCCCTAACAGCTTGCCTCCCTAGGGAGTGGGGGAGTTTCCTCTCCACTGCCCCCCTGGCCCACACTAACATGGCAGCTGTATTTTACAGCTATGCTACAATTGGCAGATGATTGATGTGTGCTAGCTTGGGATAAGGGTAAATAGTATGCAAGGAGCTCCCTGTAGAGACAGATGGCATTTCTGCAGCAGCTGTCAGTCTCTTCTTCCTATTTGTAATGAGATGAAGGAATCTACAGTTTAGTTTATATGGAGCCAGCAACTTCATAGGGTACAGAAGTCAAAAACTTGTTTGTACTAACAATTGTGTGCTTGCTCCCTCCTATAAGAACACCTGTGGCATGGGTAACGGCTGCATTAGTGCTACTCATGTTTAACCGTAAGCTTTTCCCTGGAACCCTAGAGGTGCCTACTAACTACCCTCACAAGATGAAGCACTCCAGAGGGAGGCTTCTTTTTGACACTAGTATTGCTCTGCTTTACCTGACTGCCTTTGCACCAATGTTATTCCCTCTATTTCTAAACTTAGAGAGCCTTTCTGGTTCTGTAGTTCCTGAAAGCTTTGAGCTGGCAACAGAAAAAAGAGCTAAAGAGCGACAGGAGTTTGAAAAACGATTGGCAAACCTAGAAGCCAGAAGAGAGAAGCTTCAAGAACAGGTCAGACAGCAAGAAGAGGAGCGTGAAAAGGAAGAAATTGCTAAGCTAAGACAAGAACTGGTAAGTGAGCTCGTTCTAAACAGGGACCCACAGGAGTGTATGAATGTACTGAATGAATTAATGTCAGCGTTGAGCTGCTTTAAGACTCTATTTTCAAGTTTCCCCATCGCAAACCGACTCCTCACTAATGTCACTGGCGGTCATTTAAAAGTAAAAATAAAAAAGGTGGCTGAGATAACTGATAAAATCCGGAGCTGCACACACATAGAGTGGAATAATCCCAGTAAAACCCAGAGCCCCAGTGGCTTGTGTGTTCCTCATGGCTCACAAGTGACCAAGGCAGTGTGGTGATCCTGCAGGCAGACATCTGCCTGCATCCCACTGACATCTGGCCTGCATGTTTCAGCTTCATCATGAATGCAGCCATTTTCTTCATGTTGATGTTGGTTTTTCCAGGTTCACAAGGCAAACCCCATACGCAGATACCGCAGCGTAGAAGTGAAACCCAGTGACCAGCCACTGACTATGCCGAAGTCTCCAAACTTCTCGGACAGATTCCGATGCTAACGTGCATCTGTGCCATAGTAGGAGGGAGAGCACATCCTGCTCTGCACCCTTGACATGCAGAGAGGGAGCAGTTGCTTTTGTGTGATTCCCCTCAGTCTCATCACCTATGCTTGGCTCCGTTATCTTTTATTGAGTGGTTTGACTCTCTTTGAGGCAGATGGCAGGGGCACAGCATACAGAGTGCCATGCAGTCTCCGTGGCCTCATTTTTACATCTAGGCATCTTAGTCTCTAAAGACTAAACCAGGTTTTTATATTGTATACAAACATTGTGTACTTGAACTAAATAAAAAAATCATAATCTGACTGCTGTCTCTTGCTAGCAGGCTGAACCTCTTTCCTGCAAGAGAGCTTTTCTTAAAGGACACTCTGAACCTGCAGGGATGTGCACGGCTGGAAGAGCTGCCTAGTGTTTGTGCATCTAAGTACTGATTTCAATTTGCTGTCTCTTAGGCTTTTACTATATATTAAGTTTGAGTTGTATTGAATAATAGGAGACTTCCACAAGCCAGCATATTGTAGGTCTGTCTTGATGTTTAGATGAAAGCTGATATTAGTCTTGTCTCGCATTAAAGTAGTTCTGTGTGTGTTAGAGCGTTCAACCTTCTGCTGTTTTATAGCTGAAGTCATTCTATTTGGGGAACCAGTTAACTGGCAAATGACTCTTGCTGTTTTGCTGCCTCCCTGGCTCATGCCAGCACAGCTATGTTGGTGAAAGATGCATTGTCTCCTGGCCAGTCTAGCGCAGCCAGCAAAACTAAATATAGACCGAGTGCTCTAAGGTGCTAGAGGACAAAAATTCCAGCATTGTAAAGAGATGATCAATCCAGATTAAGGTTTTCTGAGAATGATCCCTCATCATTGTGATGGGCTTCCAAGACTTGTCTTTCAAGGCGTGTAAGATTGTAGGCTTTTCCTTTCTCTTGAGAGATGATAGAGGCAGGAAGTGTGACGAGAGCTAAATTGAACGCTGAAGATTCTTGTTTGGTTGTGGGTGTGTGTTTTCTGAAGTGTTGTGCAGCTAGAAAGTGACTGAGGGACTCGAGAAGAGATTTTGGTGTGGGGAATGACGCTGCCACCATCGCCTCTTCAAAAAGGGGAGCTAAGAGGCAAAGCTCTTTGCTTAAGTTTCAGCTTTTCGTTCTTTCTTGAGAACCTGCCATGTCTGGAACCCAGTCCTGCAGTGTGGCTTAAGTGCTGTTTTCCTGACCTCCATCAGCCCTCGTGTTTCTGAACAGAGGGTGGCTTTGGTGGGCAGTGTCATAGCAACAACCCGGCACAAGGAACTGCTGCCAGCCCCTAGGATGCGGTCTGCAGAATGACAGGAGCCAGAGGAACGTGTAAGCCTACTCTTCATCAAAATGCCCAGATCTGCATGGATCTACCTGACCAAAAGTGTGCAGGCTTCTCGCAGTGTGCCATAATCTTCTGTCGCGGTGGAGCTGTTCCATCTGAGCTGCCAGACAGAGAAACTGGGACTTTGAATGTGGCATCAAGAAACTTCTCCAGCCTCCAGTGCCAGTTCCTGTGTAGCAGGCAGCGTGTGGGCTGCCCGAGCTGTAAATATTCGTGGCAAGGCAGAGGGAAACCTGAATGCTGATGAGCTGTGGAAGAATGTGAAGGCAAGCAGGATAACGAGGCTGCTGAGCTGCAGCAGACATTAATCCCTGAATGATGGAGCAACTGCGTTTCCGTGACAGCCTTACATGGCTTCTGCTTCGGACTTGAGAAAGGGTTCGTATGCCCAACAGCTTGTCAGTTTTTTCCAGCTATATCATTGGGTCTAATAAAAGATCTTACCTCTTCCTGCAGACACGGCCTCTTATATTCCCCATACACTGCAGACTTGGTGAAAGAGGGCCTGGGGCTGCCGTGCCACACAGGGCACGGGGCCTCATTTTTGATCAGTTGATCAAAGCAGGAACAGGCTGCTCAGTGGGGTGCAGTTGCCTGAGCTGCTCTGAATTAGGAGGAAAGCATCCACCTGCTGGAAAAACGCTTCCTGCTCTAAAGCAGTAAATGCTGGGTGTTCTGGTGGGGCTGCAGGTCGGGGAGTAAGGGGCTCAGTTAAAGCTTCAAGAGCGAAATGGGCAGGTGAATTCCAGTCATGACAGAGGGGAAGCAGGGCAATGAAGGGACAGGACTGGAGCAATAGAGCAGGAGTTAGCAGCGTGCTGATTCGCTACGTGCCTCTGTGCTGGGGCTAGGTTGACCAGCTGGTGTAAAATCTGTATTCTGCAGATGTAGATCTTGCAATTTCAGATGCTGTGATTTTTATTAAAACAAAGTTTGTCAGCCTTGAGTGTGCCTGGAAGGGGTGAGTGGGCCTGGAACTAGGAATAACGAAGGGCGAGCTGGAGCTGGGTGAAGTTCTAGCACGAAATCCCCAGTGTTGTTTTCCTAAGTCCCGTTGCTTCTGTGGAGTAATTTGCTGAACTCACACTAGAACTGGAACTAAAGGCAATGTTTTCCTGGGCTTTATGTTGAAGGGTAGCTGAGAACGGGAGGATTTTATCAGCTGGCAAAGAGGATCCTGGCTAAATGGTTTTGTTACGCTGTCAGAGCCCCGGCCTTGGCTCTGTCTGCCTGTTCTCAGCTGCTGCTAGCTCCGTGAAGGGTCTCTCGATGGCGCTGGGATCTTTCCCTGTCTTTCCCCATCACCTCCTTCACACCCAACACAGGGTCAGGGCTCGCCCAGGGAAGCCTGCAGTGCAGATAGAGGCAGTGAAGCTGTTGCCCACGCGTCTGGGTTGGTCCCCGCGGGGTCAGGCGGGCTGGGCTGGTTTGTGTTACCATGGCACAGCCAGCGCTCAGGTGGGGTCCGCTCGTGGCCCCGCTGCTCGATTTAGCTGAGGTGTAGGGTTTCCTGGAGCACGGACGGGGCTTGGCTGCGCCAAGAGCCTTCCTCAGCCATGAACAGCGTAAAGGTTAAAGTACGCTGCCGGAGTTGTGACAACCGCGTCGCTAGGGAACGGGCGTGCTTGGTGCCGTGCCAGCCGTCCCCAGGACAGCCTGTGTTCCAGCTGCAGCCAATGTAGACCATGGCTTGAGCTCCTGAATGGGGAGGCAAAAAAAAAAAACCCTACAGCCTGAGAACCTCTGCTGGTGGTTGGATTGTCTTCTACGATCCACGGAGACTGGAGCGCCATGCCCCGAAACCCGGTGTGCCGCAGCTGTGCACTTTCTGCAGTGCTCCTGATCTTCCCTGTGAGACAGCCGCCTTCACCCAGCTCCCTTCCCTTTCCCTGCAAAACGGGGTCTTCTAGGAGCACCAAAACAAACCCCAGCACGCTCTTCCTTGCACCTCCTCTAGCGCAGCCATGTTTGTGGCTCCGCAGTGCTGCGGTGCCCGCACCGAGAGCTTTGCTCCTCACCTTGTCCTCAAGTTTCCTCCCAAACTCCAGCAGTTTCTTTCACGAGACTGAGAGTGAAAGAACCAGGGGGACGCTTGCTGGGCTCCAGGTGTTGCTGTTGGCCTGCAGGGTTGGGATGCAGGGCTCTTCCTTTGCCCTCAGCCACTTCCTAACCAGCTCAGCACAGAGGTGGCACCCGCCCCGTGCCCACAGCTACAGGGATGTGCCTGCAGGTGCCTGGCACCAATGCATGGAGGAGACGCGAGCCCAGGCCATCCGCTGGCAATGACAGCGGCGTCCCCGCTGCGGTCCCTGAGAGCCGTGGATACCAGCGATGCCCGAAGCCCCGTGCGCCCACGCTGCCCCAGCACGCCCGTCACGCGTTTATGGGGTGGCGGAAGCGACGTATCCGCTCCTGTGTGACCCCGGCGGTGCCCTGCCGAATACCAGACGCTGCCTTTGATCTCTGGAGGAGGGGAGCTCACCCATGTGAGTGCAGCCGGGCTGCCTGCAGCCGTGAACCCGCGCTGCCAGGGCTGCCCGGAGGATGCATCCTTCAGAGCGATTGTTGCTGTCCTCATCGTGGTTGTGGTGGGAGATGCCTGAGGTTCTTCTGGCATCACGCAGAGCCGTCGGAACGAGCCGGGCTCCCCAGGGAGGCAGCTCACAGCCCCACATTGTGCTTTCTCCTTTGCTTAAACCTCACCCTGAGCCCCAGCCCTGGGGCTGAGCAGTGAAGGGAAAGGAGTGACTGTTTCTCTGCCAGGCTCTTTCATTTGGGGCGGGCAGCAGGGCACTGGGGGCATTTTGCTCCGTGCTTTGGTCACTGCTGCTCTCTTCTGCAGGAGCAAAGGTGGTCAGCCCTTCCTGCCTGGTCCTGTCCTGCAGAGCTCCACGGGCCTTTGGGCTTCTTCCAGCAGTGGCCGTATCCTCGCCCCAGCATCCTGCTCTTAATGTCCCGCACAGACCGTGGCTGACCCCAGCCCACAGCCACACAAGCTGCAGGCTCGCTGGGAGCATCTCCTGCGTGCTCAGGGCAAGGAAAGGCTCACAGGCAGCCGGTGCCCAGCATTACATCTGCCCACACCGTGAGCACTGCATCCCCCTGGGATTGGGGGCAGGAAGAGGAGTAGTGCTGGCTCCAGCATGGCACTCTGCTCCTATACTCAGCAGTGGGACAAGCGGCCATCGGCAGCTATGCACCTGCAAAGGTTCTGCTTCACCCTTAGCTTTCCACTGAGGTGGGTTAAGAAAGAGAATGGCCCAGGTCTCCTTTTAAAGGCTTATCCTGGAGCTGTTCCTGCCCAGGTTGGTTTAAGGGCTCCTTTTGTCAGCAGGGTTTGTGCTGAGAGCAGAAACCTCCATGTAACAGAGCTCTCTTCTCCTGTGATGCCTGCGGGAGGGTGAGCACAGCAGCGCCGGTGCCATTCGTGGTCCCAAAGCCCCTTCCCACTTCCCTGTGTGCACTGTGCCTGGGCACCCTCGCAGCTCCCAGGGGTGCTCTGCCCAAGGGGGACCCCAGGACCAGCACTGGGCCATCCCCTGCCTGCACTGCACATGGTGCCTGAGCAGCAGAAGCGCTCCTGGGGACAGAGCAGGGCATCTGGAGCAGGGCCAGGAGCAGATCCTTGGCCCCGTGTGCCTTGGGGCGCCTCTTTCCCCTGTTCCCTCTGCTTTGTGGTGTGTCATCAAGCCAAGAGCTCCGCCGTCCCCTCTTGAAGGAGCAATGCAGGCAAAAGGCTGAGCCCTTCCTCCTCAGGGCACTGGTGCTCCTGCTGCCACCGCGTGATAAATCAGTGCTCTCGGCTTTAGGAGCTGTTATAATTGGAGCGTTCTCACCCAGCGGGGAGGGCCGGGTCCGGTTACTGGGGGTTCCTCCTGAAAGCCTCAAGTGACCGCCTCCGCCCCCCGCAGAAACCGGAGCGGCAGGGGATGTCTGTGCCCTTGTGAGCAGTGCTTTCCTCACCTTAGGTTTCAGAGATTTAAAGTAAACAAGGCTCTGCTGGGAGCGGGGCAGAGAGCTGGCACAGCCCCAGGGACTAGATCAGCCCCAAAGCCCCGTTCTGCACCGTGAGCTCGTGGTGCACCCAGCAGCAGCCCCGGTGTCTTTGTTTCTCCCCCTGAGCCCCAGACACGCGCTCTGAATCCAGGTGGTGCCTTCTGACTGCTTCCCAAGGGCAGGGACATGGGCTGGTGCTGCGGTTCCCAGTGGATGTCCCTCTCTTTCTCAGTCCCCAGCAGCGTGCCCAGAGCTGGCTGTACCCGTGGCACCGCATGGCATCGCTCCAGCTCCACCATCCCCGCGGGTTGGCAGCAACGGGCAGAGCCACCGGCAGCTCCACGGCGCTGTCACCATCACCACCTGCTCTCAAGTGCCATCTCCATGCGGTGACCGCCCCGTGTCCCCTGCAGGCACCTTGGAAGCACTTGGTCCTTTGGGCAGCCTCCAGCACGCCCAGGGCAGCCTGGCCAAGGGCTGTCCCCAGCAGCAAGGCGCAGTGCGTCCCCTGCATGGGGCCACCTCGAGCCCTCCCTCCTGCTCTGGTGGCCGTGTGCCGGCTCCTGCTCGCTGTTTGTGTGCGTTCTGGCTGGTGGGAGCACAGGGAAGAGTGGCGTGTCCTTTGAACGGGCTCCAGCAGCAACAGGTGCTGGGAAAGGCGAAGCGAGCCGGCTCCTGCTGGTGTAAAGGATACCCCTCTCTCTCCGCACTAATCCGGCTCCGTTACACCCAGTATAGAAGGGGCTGCTCCGTCCAGGCGCTGCCACACCGCAGATGCTGCTCTCCTGACTGCCCTCTGCCCCGGGGACCCCAGGTAAGAGGGACAGAGGCTATGGGGCAGGCGGAGGGGGCCGTGCAGTCACTGAGGTCACCAGCTCCGTGGTGGCCATGGGTTCACACAAACCCCAAAGGCACAGAGCTGAGTGCAGGGCACTGCCGAGGCTGCGGGAAGCCCTGTAAAAGCAACCGGCATCTGACCACGGCCAGAAGGGCTGTTGGGGGGGGGTTTGTTCCTGGAATGGGCCACCCGTGCCTCAGGGACTGTCACGCAGGGAGCTGTGCTTTGGGACTAGGAGCATGGGTCTTGTGGCCAGGCATGGTCAGGACTGTGGGAAGCAGGGTTGAACTACGCTGCTGGGATGGGATTTTGTAGTGCCGGGCTGGGGGCTTGCATTGCCGGGCTGGGGGCTCGTATAATGCCGACCTGGCAGTCACACCAGGACATGTGCACCCACGGGCCCCCAGCTGCCCCGACCGTCTGCATGGCACCGTGACCACAACAGGTGCCGGTGTCAGGCTGCTGATCAGTCACCGCGGGGCAGATAGCGGGGCACAACGGCAGCGTGGTGGCCGTGTGCATCGCGCTGCAACCCGGTGCCCCCAGCTTGTGCCTTCTCCCCGCAGGAGCCTCACTGACCCGGGGCGGCCGCCCATGCCCATGGAGCAGCACGAGGTGCCGGGCAGCGCTGCCGACACGGGGGGGTCTGGGAGTGCGGCCCCCCCTGGAACAGAGCCCAGCACAGCACAGCCTGCCCCCAGTGCTGCCCAGGCTCAGGACCCAGGGAAGGAAGAGCCCATGGAAAAGGTGGTGGGTGCTGCAGGAGAGCTCCACGGAGGGACAGCAGAGCCTGCACAGGAGAAAGTGCCAACTGCTGCAGGGAAGGAAGAGCCTGGGAAGGAGAAGGCTCCGGGTGCTGCTGCTGAGGCTGAGGGTGCAGCAAAAGAGAAGGCTGAGCCCAAAGGAGGGAAGGCAGAGCCTGCGCAGGAGGCAGTCCCAAATGTTGCACAGCACTGGGATGGAGGGGAAAAGAAGGCTGCCAAGGAGGGGGCTTCGGCTGCAGAGACCGACAGAGGGAAGGCAGAGGCTGCTGCAGGGGGTGGAGGCAAGGAAGAGCCCACAAAGGAGAAACCCCCAGTGGGAGAGGCCGGAGGACAGACAGCAGAGCCTGCACAGGGGAAGGGCTCAGCTGTAGCAGGGGCTCAGAAAGAACCCCCAAAGGAGAATGCCCCAGGTGCTCCAGGAGCTGAGCCTGGAGGAGAAGCAGAGCCTGCAGAGAAGGCTTCGGCTGCAGCAGAGGCTGAAGGAGGGAAGGCAGAGCCCGCAGGGACGGCCCCGGCTGCAGCACCAGCTCAGGGTGTGGGAGAGCCTGTGAAGGAGGGGCCAGCTGCTGCGAAGGCCGAGGATGGAGGGAAAAGTGCTGCAAAGGCAAAGAAAAGCCCGGCTGCAAAACAGCCTGCAAAGGAGAAGGCCCCTGCTGCTGCAAAGGCTCCGGATGGAGGGAAGAAACCCACAAAGGTGGAAAAAAATGCAGCGGTGACAAAGGCTCAGGATGGAGGCAAAGAGCCTGCAAAGGAGAAAGCTGCAGCACCTGCAAAGGAGAAAGCTACAGATGCTGCACAGAAGCCCCCGACTGCAGCGAAGGCTGAGGATGGAGGCCAGGAGACTGCGGAGAAGGCCCCGGCTGCTGCAGAGGCTCAGGGTGAAGGAAAGAAAGAGGCCAACGCAGAGCAGACAAACAAGAAGCAGCCACCGAGGGGGACCGAGCCCACACGCCCAGCTCTGATGCAGAGCCTGAGCTGCCCGGCCACCTGCCAGAGGTACCCGGTGCTCATCCCCTGGGGGCACCCTCCTGGGATGGGGTTCTCTTAGGCTGGGTCTCCTCCTGGGGCAGGGTTGAGGGCTGGGCTCGGGGTGCTGCTCACCTCCCACTCCTGCTTGCAGAGAGGAGCAGCCCGGGCCAGAGGTGGCTGCGATGGAGACGATCCCCGAGGAAAACCCAACGGCACTGGCAGGAGAGGGTCTGGCAGAGCCCACCCCGGCCCAGGGGGACCTGCAGCCCCCAGAGCAGCCCGTCCCACAGGAGAGGACATTGCCTGGTGCTGAGGGGCAACCCCAGCTTGGGTCAGAGCCCCCCGGGCACGCAGAGCAGCCGGGCCCTGGGGCCACGGGGCAGCCAGCCGCAACGGTGGCAGAGCCACCACCCAGCCCCTACCTCACCCCTGATTTTGGGAAGGAAGACCCCTTTGAGATACTGGGTAAGGCTGCGTCACGGCACATCTGTGCCATGCCCTCAGCCCGGTGGCGGTGACACCCCAGCACCCTCTGTGGGGCAGCAGCCCTGGGGTGTATTCACATCTCTGCTGCTGCTGCCCTCCCGGGGTGCCAGCTCATGCTGCTGGCTCCTGGCCTGCCCGGCAGTCTTCAAGCTCCTGTTTCACTGTAAACAGGGCTAAATGCGGCGTGTCCCCTCCCCAGGCTTCTCCCGGCCGCAGCCTGGCACGCGTCGCGCTGCCCGGGGCTGCCCAGAGGGACGGGAGCCGTCCCCATGGCCGGAGTGACAGCCACCGCCTGGCTGGTGGCAGGGGACAGCGTGTCCTGATGTCCTGCACCGCGTCCTTCGGGGCGCAGCAGGGCTGGGGGCTGCACTGACCCCCGGGTGGGGGCTGCTCGTGGGGCTCCTGTTGTTGTGGGGTGCGGGGTGCTCCACGAGTGGGGTCTGTCCTGGGTGGGCGAGCGGGATGTGGTAGCACAGAAGGGGCAGTGTGGCACGGGGGTGGTGGCACGGAGGCAGCGAGGGAAACTTGAAGTAGGATGGCATGGAGGGGGAGGGTGTGACATGCGGGAGGGCGGCACAGCTGCGTGGCCTGGAGAGGGCGAGCGTGACACGTGGGATGGTGGCCCTGCAGATGGGGCGCAGACACATGGCAGGGTGACACGCAGCAGGGCGACATGCAGCAGGGCAATGCTACAGGTGCCGGGGCAGCTGCTGGCAGGCTCTGGAGGAGCACACTTTGCAGCAGCACCCAGGATGCTCACAGCCTGGGGGTCCCAGCATTGGGCTCCCCGCCGCGCAGAGCCCCTCTCACTCCCCCTCCTCTCTCGGCAGACGATGTCCCCCCTCCACCCGCTCCCTTTGCGCACCGCATCATCACGCTGCGGACGGCCAGCGTCAGCTCGCAGTACAACCTCAGCACCAAGGAAATCCTGGGGGGGTAAGGGGGAGCGGGGCTGCGGGAGGGCTGAGGACACTCGGATCCCCCCAGCTCCCAGGGGTGGCTCCGAGCCCCCAGGGCTGCCCCTGCCTGCAGCGGGATGTGCAGGACGGGTGCAGGGAGCAGAATTCAGCCACGATGCCATCGACACTTCTCTCTTCTCAGGGGGAAGTTTGGTGAAGTACACACGTGCACGGAGAAGCAGACGGGGCTCAAGCTGGCTGCCAAAGTCATCCGGAAGCAGGGAGCCAAGGACAAGGTCTGTGGTGGGAGCCGGGCTTTGGGCACATGGAGCTGGGGCTCAGCTGGGTCTGACACCAGTGCCATGGTGGGGGTCCTGCCGCAGGAGATGGTGCTGCTGGAGATCGACGTGATGAACCAGCTGAACCACCGCAACCTCATCCAGCTCTATGATGCCATCGAGACGCCCCGGGAGATCATCCTCTTCATGGAGTTGTGAGTTCTGAGGCTGTGCCGCACGGTGCCTGATGCCTGGGTGTGGGGCAGTGTCACGAGGAGGCTGTGCCCATGCGTGCGGCTGGAGCAGACGTGCCAGCCTCATGCCTGGTTGGCACCAGGGGATGTCCCCAGCATTGCTTGTCCCCACCTTCCTTCTTGCCCCTGGGTTGCGGGCAGCCTCTGTCTTGGGGCAGCACTGTGCATGGCTGCGTTGGGGCTGGGGTTGACCCCAGCATGCACATGTCCCACCCCGGCTGTGCACGTGGTGCTGGGGGCTGGGGGCTCCACAGGAGGACATGGAGCCCTGGGTGATCCAAGGACCCCCCCATGCCCATGCAGTGTGGAAGGTGGGGAGCTCTTTGAGCGGATCATCGATGATGACTACCACCTGACAGAGGTGGACTGCATGGTGTTCGTGCGGCAGATCTGCGAGGGCATCCGCTTCATGCACCACATGCGCGTCCTCCACCTCGACCTCAAGGTGAGTTCACTTGAGGCTTTTGGGATGGACAGGGCTCAGAGGGCAGCACTGACACGGAACGCTGCTGTGCCCTGGGTGTGGGTGGCATGTCCCCATCACACCCTGCTGACCCCTTGTCCTTGTCCCCACAGCCTGAGAACATCCTCTGCGTCGCTGCCACCGGGCACATGGTGAAGATCATTGACTTTGGGCTGGCTCGAAGGTGCTGTGCTCCCCTTCTTCCCTCAGCTCCTTCCTCCTTCTGTGCCTGCTCCCACCCTCCAGGGTGGGACTGGGTTTGGGATCACTGGCTGATGGGGGAGGGATGGGAAGGGTCTGCCCTGGTGATCTCTCCCTGGTAGTAGCGGGCTCATCCTTTCCTGGGGGGGGCATTTGCTTTGGTGGCCATCGGTTTGGGGACAGCCTGTCACCCCCCTGCTGTATCACCACCCCATCCGCAGGTACAACCCCCAGGAGAAGCTGAAAGTGAACTTCGGCACTCCCGAGTTCCTCTCCCCTGAGGTGGTCAACTACGAGCAGGTCTCCTACTCCACGGACATGTGGAGCATGGGTGTCATCACCTACATGCTGTACGTTGGGCTGAGCCCCCCTGCTCCCCTGGGCACACAGCGGTCCCCACGCTGGCTCTGCTCCATGCAGGGGAGTTGGGGTGCCCCAGCACATGACCCCCTGCTCACCGGCCCTCTGCTCCCCCAGCCTCAGCGGCCTCTCCCCGTTTTTGGGTGACAACGACACCGAAACGCTCAACAACGTCCTGGCAGCCAACTGGTACTTCGACGAGGAGACCTTTGAGAGCGTTTCTGATGAGGCCAAGGACTTCGTCTCCAACCTCATCATCAAAGAGAAGAGGTGCGGAGCCAGCAGCAGCCACGGCGGTCCCCCACCTTTGTGCTCTCATCTCTACCCATGTGCCACCCTCTGTGTTGGGGCCATCAGCTGGGGCCCCAGCGTTGGGGCTGGTGGCTGGAGCACAGCCTGCGCCAGGGCTGATGGATGGGGCGCGGGGAGGGGCTGGCTGTGGGATGGGGCCGCGGGCTGACTGCTCCCCTCTCGCCCCGCAGCGCCCGGATGAGCGCGGGGCAGTGCCTGCAGCACCCCTGGCTCACCAACCTGGCGGAGAAGGCCAAGCGCTGCAACCGCCGCCTCAAGTCCCAGGTGCTGCTCAAGAAATACGTCATGCGGCGGCGCTGGAAGGTGCGTGGGGATGGGAGGGGATCAAGTCAAGATCACCCTGCTGGGCTGCCTGGGAGGGCCTGGGTGTCCCCAGGCTGTTTTCCCCAAGCATGGCTGTTTGCCCCAGGATCATCCCAAGAGCTTATATTAGGGGCTCAGGACAGAGGGGAGGGAATGTTCCTGGGTTGGTTCCTGGACCAGCCCTGGGAGCCCCTCTGGGTGCAGCCTCAAGGTCTGCAGCAGGACTTGTGCCTCTCTTCTTCCCCTTTGCAGAAAAACTTCATCGGGGTGTGTGCTGCCAACCGCTTCAAGAAGATCACCAGCTCGGGCTCGCTGACGGCGCTGGGTGTCTGAGTGCGGGTGGGGGCTGAGCACCGTGAGCTCGGGCCAGAAAACGGGACTGGGGCCGTGCCTGGGTCCGGCTCCTGGACGCAGCAGGATCTGTGTGGGGACGGCCCCACCTGCATCCATCCCACCACAGGGCAGAGGGCTGGCACCAACCCTGCTCCATCCCTGGCCCTGCTCCATCTTTGCCGCATCCCTCGTGGTCGCTGCGCTGGTACCAGGTGCTGCGGGGCTGCTCAGAGCACAGGCTCTGCGTGCTCCCCACCTGCTCCCACCCTTATGGGCTCTCAGGGCCTGAGCCATCCCCATCCCCACAACGCTCCCCCCTGCATTCCCATGGCCGTGCAACCACCGATCCCCGCATCCATCAACATCCCACCCACACCATGCTCAACGCTCCCTGCTTGCTTTTCTCTCAGGTGCCTTTGGGGCGGCCCAGGATGAGCCCTGCTACATGGGCAGCCCACGCGTTCCCCGCCACCTCGCATCCACGCTTGGCACACGGCTCCGCCTGTAAATGCTGCAGCATTGCCCTGTGATCTCCTCGCTGGACCCTTTTTGCAGTGCTGGGCTCCACTCCCACAGCGATGCCGGTGCCACGGTGCAGGGATGCTGAAGCAGGCAGGGACCCGCACCCCGGCGCTTGGCACAGGACCGGTGCCGCGGCCGCTCCTCCCCGCCGGAGGAAGCCGGAGTTGGCCCCGCGCTGCTGCTCGCCGGGAGGGCTGCACAGGAAGGGAGGAAGCATCAAACTCGCTTCCAGGAGCATCCATCCCCAGCTGGGAGCCGGCGAGTGAAGAAGGAGCCTTTGTGTTGCTGCTCACCCCTGCCCTCCGCGCTGCCAGCGGGGGAGCAGCACGGCCGCTCCTTCACACGTCCCAGCCAGATAAAGGCGTCCTAATGCAGAGCAGCTGGCCGCGCTCCCCCCGCGCCGGAGGATTGCTTCAGCCCTGACCACCAACACACAGGAACTGCCGCCTGCCAGCATCCCCCCACCGCCAGCGGGGCCGTGCCGGGGCCATGGGCGCTGCTCCGCTCCCCACCCAGCCCTCGTCCCCCTCCTTCCTCCCAACGGCAAAACCCAAAGCAGCAAGGATGGGGAGCGTGGTGCCAGTCCTGCGCCGCGAGGTTGGGGCTTATGCCGTGGGGCGAAGGCTGTGACGCGGGAGAGCCCGCAGCGATGCGTTCGGCTTCTTGTAAATAAATGTACAGGTCTGAGAGCAGCCCCACGGCCAGCGCCGGCCTCGGGGGCAGCGGAGCCCCATGGGTGTGTGGCCAGCAGCTGGGAACCGAGCACTGCTGGTAGGTGAGGGGATGAGAACGGCGTCCTGTCCCACGCAGAAGGGACAGAAGGACTGCGAGTGTGCCGGGTGGCCCCAGGCAGTGCTTCCCAGGAGGGTTTGTGCAGACCATGGCTGTGGGGTGCTGGTGGGAAGGAGGGTGGATGGATGGATGGGCAGACAGACAAAGGTGTCCTCATGGCTTTGGCACTGCTCAAGAGGTTGTGCCCAAGCAAAGGCTCCTGGGGTCCCGCTGCCTCCCACCCCAAGCCTATGGGGTTCACCCCCCGTTCCATGCCCTCTGGCCATGGCCGGCCCTGAAGTGGTTAAGGCAGAACGGGCAGGGCTGCCGCCGGGCCTGGGGCGTCCCTCCCAGCCCGCTTCCTGCCGGCAGCCTTTGACCAGTTCCTGCCGGTGACCACCCTGCGGTCCTGGAGAACAGCACAGCCCCATCTGGTTTGAGTTACGCTCCGCAGTGGTGACGTCTCCTTCCTGTCTGGGCCCCAGGAGCCATGCATTGCCCTGGGCCATGGGGGCTGCAGGGCGAGCTTCAGGGCAGCCCGGGTGCCCATGGGCACTGTGGATGCCGGTTCTCAGCTGCAGCAGCATGGGAGGGGCACAGAGCCTGCCTACCATGGCAGCACCCAGCCAGGAACACGGCTGGGCCACGGCTGCCCCAGAGCAGGATGATGCGAGGTGGCCAGTCCTGGTGTGAAGCCATGGAGACCCCCACCCTGCAGCCCCCTCCTCTCCCTTCCTAGACACGTGGGTCACCATCGCATCTCCATCACCACCAGGGGCACGATGATGGAGCTGGTCCCAGTCCCATGTGCTCTCACTGCAGTCAGCGCCATTCCTCACATGGGGGTCCCTTGGTGCTGTGACCCGATTGGTAGCCCCAGGCGGGAAGTAGGACGAGCAGGGTGATGCTGTGCACATGGCAGCACTGCCCAGAGCTGGGGGTCCATGCTCCCATGCCAACACCCGCTGCAGCGCGGTCCCAGCCATGAGTGGGACGGGGCCAGGCCACCCAGCGAGCCGGCAGTGAGCCGGGGGGAGGAAGGGCAGGGAGATAAGCGAGCCGTGTCCAGAGCTGGGCTACCAGTGTGGAGTGGGGCTGCTGTGGGCGTGGAGGGCAATGGAGGATGGGCAGCCATACATGACACACCTGGGCAGAGGAGGCAGTGGGGCCCTGCCCCATCCCATCCTGGCGGGGAACAGCGATGCAGAGGGTGCAGCCAGCAGGGCTGGGGCTGGCTCACCTTGAGGGCCAGGCTCCCACGCAGCCCTGCTGCTTCCTTCCTGCATGGGGGCATGCACCCACTGCATGCCAACCTCCCGCACCCAACCGGGCACCTTCCCGTGACCCACAGCTAGCGGGGATGGGGTCCCCATGCCAGGGTCCGTGCTGCAGGGCAGTGATGGGTTGGGTTCCTGTAGTGCTCCCAGGGCTGGTGCTGCGGCCGCGCGTTCCCAGGCACAGGCGGGAGCCCAGCGGGCAGGCGTCCCGGCCGCGTGGTGTGGGAACCAGACGGCCCCTGGGCACGGCTCCGCAGCGCTCGCTTCCTCCCGCGCCCCCGGGGACCGTGCGAAGGAGGGGGCTGAGGTCAGCCCTGCTCGCTGTAGACGGCTCCGGAGACGCCAGCATGATCTAGGCACTCAAATATTGTTTTCCACAAGGGAGGGAAGGAAAAAAAAAGAAGGGAGGAAAGCAAAGCCCACGGCCCAGTGACCATCGCTTCTCTGCTGATGATGAACGGAGGCCCCTCCTGCCCTGCCTGGGGCTGGGACACAGCCATGGCCTGGCAGCGGTGCTGGGACTGATAACGGGTGACGCAGTGGCGGTGCTCTGGTCCCTGAGTGACGCCAGGGCTGGCTCTCGCTGAAACCCCAGGGCCTGGCTGAGCTGTATCCTGCTGCCTCAGGGGGCTGGGGAGCTTTGCTATTCACTCATCCCCAAAAACACCATGTAGAGACCCCCCATCAGCATCCCCCCTGTGCAAACCATGGGTACCGCCTATACCCCACAGGTGCAAGCCCCATGCACCTGCATCCTGCAGCCCTGGGGCACTGCTCCTCTGGGGGTCGCTTCCCAGGGACACAGGATGGGGGCACAGGTGCAGGTCCCCACTTTGCCAGCATCGCTCTGGGCTGCAAAGTGGACAGCCCAGCTGCAGCACTGCGGAGATGCTGCCCCAGTGCGTGGGAAGGGACTGGCAGCCACGTCCTGGCCTGGGACCCCGTCCCACCCCGTCCCACCCCATCCCAGCACATCCCGGCCCGTGCCCAGCCCGGCAGTGGTGACTCAGGCGATGCTCCTCACCGGCAGCCGCCCGGGATGATTCAGGTTGGAGGAATCTTGCCGTTCCCATCATGGCCATAGCCATGCCTGCAGGCAGCCCTGGCACAGCCCAGCTCTGTGGGGTGCTGCAAGGACCTGGCAGGGAGACAGCCGGATGCAGGGAGAGCCCCATCTCCCCCTACATCCCAATCCACGGAGCTCTCCCCCAGCATCTCTCTCTGTGGGGCCCCGTGCTGAGGCCAACACCACTTGTGCCATGCACAGTGCATGGGGCAAACCAGGCACATGCGAGCAGCGCAGAGTGTGGGGAGCACAGGGCTCCCTCTGGGGTGCAGCATGTGCTCCGGCCCCTTACAGAGGAGGTTCCCACCTGTCACCCCAGGATGGAGCTGCATCATGAAGGGGCTTCATCCCCGTCGCCTCTGGGAATGCTGGACATTCCAGCCCACAGACACCAGCAGGGGAGTCCGCGTGGATGAGAGCCATGGTGGGTGGCCACAGGGACACGTGTCCCAGCAGCAATCCGGGTGGGAACGGAGAGGCCCTGGTGCACCCTGTCCGCTCCCCACCCTGAGCGGGTCGCAGAGACACAGAGGCAGCGTGGGCGTATGCGCTTTATTCCACAGCCAGAGCCCCGCATGGTGCCGGGGGCTGGGGGGGGGGGGGGGGTGTCAGTCCATCACTCGAAGAAGAACATTCCAGGCGTCCGGTAGAGGCAGTGGGGCAGCCCCAGGGGGTACCCGCCACCCCCCTGCAGTGGGATCGTGCCCCCCGTGCCCCACGGCTCCTTCTGCTCGCCCACCCCAAAGTGTGGCTGGCGGGGGGCTGGGGGGGCGGCAGTGGCAGCGGTGGGGGCTGCAGCCAGGAGATGCTCCAGCGCTGCACCGCACGGCCGCTCGTTCACGCAGAAGCTCAGCGCCTGCACCCGGCACTGGTAGCTGCCCCCCAGCGTCTCGGGCCCCGCGCGGCCAAAGGAGCCGAACACGGGCAGGGGGGGCTGCTTGTAGCCGTCGCCGTCGAGGAAGCAAGATGAGGGGGGCTTGCCCGTGCCCAGCAGGGTGCTGGGGAAGACGGGGGGCACCTGCCCGAAGGGTTGGCCCAGCCCCATGGCGGGGGCCGCCGGCTCTTTGCCCTCCAGATCGCCCGGGGGGGACGCGGTGGGGTCTGGGGAGCGCTGCGCGGGGTGGCCGGGCTCTGCGGGCAGCGGGTACTGACCTGGCCGGGGCAGCGGCAGCGTGGCCGGGGGGCCCCCGAAGGCAGTCTGCTTGGGCTGGGGGGGGGCGGGCGGGCGGCTCTCCGGGGGGGCCCCGAGCAGCTCCTTGGTGAAGAACGGTGCTTTGGGCTGCGGGTGAGCACAGAGCTGCCCGGCGCAGCCCGGCACCCCAATACCCTCTGCGCTCTGCTCCGCCATCGGCGATGCGAAGCCGCTCTCCGCCTTCCCCTCCTCCGGCGGCGGTGCCCGTGTGCGGGTTTTGGGGGTCTTCCTGCGCCCCTCATCGCCCTCACCATCCCGCAGGGCCCTTTTCCTGGTGAAGCGGCGGCGGCGCCGGAGGAAGCTGCCGTTCTCGAACATGTTGTAGCAGTCGGGGTCCAGCGTCCAGTAGTTGCCCTTGCCCGGCTTCTTGTCGTCACGCGGCACCTTGACGAAGCACTCATTGAGCGACAGGTTGTGGCGGATGGAGTTCTGCCAGCCCTGCTTGTTGTCGCGGTAGAAGGTGAAGCGGCCCATGATGTAGCGGTAGATGCCGCTGAGAGTGATGCGCTTCTCGGGCGTGCTCTGGATGGCCATGGTGATGAGGGCGATGTAGCTGTAGGGCGGCTTGGTGGCCTCTGCGGGCGGCGAGGGGCCGGGATAGGGGCTGTCGGGGTTGGTGCGGCCGCGCAGAGCTGCGGAGCCGACGGGGAGCTCCGGCTGCATCCTGCCCCGTCCCCTCTCTGCTTGCCCGGCTCCGGCCGAGCCCGTTAAAACTCCCCAACGGTGTGGGGGCGGCGGGCCCCTCCTCTACGGTGCCGTGGGGCCGCCCAGGGCGGAGCGGGGCCCCATCGTCCAGCGCCGGTCCCTGCGGCCGGACGCGCGGCCGGGGCCGGCCCCGGGGCTGGGAGCCAGCGGGCTCGTGCTGGCACCGCTGGGGGGATTTAACGGGTACGGGAGGTTCCCGGGGCGCAGGGCTCATCCCGCCCGCTCGCAGCGCTCGGCCCCGGGCGGTGGTGATGCGGTGTGGAGCGGGGCGACGCCGTGGGGTGGGAGGCTGCAGTGTGGGGATGGGGCTTCCCGGGCAGCCCCGTCCCTGGGGTGGTGCTGGATCCCTGCTCCGTGCCGCGTCCCTGCTCTGAGCCAGGTCCCCGTGCCATGCTGGGTGCGTGCGCTGTGCTCAGCTGCCTGGGCACATCACCTCTGGGGTGCAGCACAACCCCACCCCCGCCAGGAGCCCCCTCACCCACCACCGGGGGAAACTGAGGCACAGGCAGCGAGTGCTTTCGGGACGTGGTGCCTGGAGGTGAGGGCAGCTCCTGGGCACCTCGCTGCTGCCCACAGCCCTGCCAAGGGGCCGGGAAGCAGAGGGCAGGGCGGGGCTCGGTGCAGCATGGCTCCAAGCAGGGTGCTCGGCTCCCGGTGTCTCTGCGGTGCTCGGCTCTGCCCCACTCAGCTCCTCCGCAGCCTGCACCCCTGCACAGCCCCAGCCCCAGTGCCGCAGCCGGCGGTACCGAAACAGCCTTTATTTCTACAGCTCACAAACAGCAAGTCCCCACAGTGCGATGCACAAGGACAGAGCTGGCTGTCCCCTGCTGGGCACAACTGCACCCAGCAGCCCCCGCCGTTTTCTTGGGGAATAAATACAGCGCTCCACGCAGCGCCCCGCTCCAGCCAGCATCCATCTGCATCCGTCCCCGCTGGATGCTCTGTGGCTTTATGGCATCGCCGCTGGGCGGCCGCGTGTCCCCAGGCTTCGTGTCCCCTCTGCTGCCCGGCTCAGGGCTGGCAGAGCTGCTGCAGGACGTGGGCGATGCGCCCGGAGGCGGTGGGTGCGCAGGGCTGGGGGCAGCCCCGCAGCAGTGCAGGACCCAGGCGCTGGGCATGGTGGAAGAGCTCTCGTGCAAACACCGGCTCCACCTGTGGGGCACGGAGCTGCTGGGAGGATGGGGTCCGCGCCGGGCACCACAGGTCCCCATCGCCCCACTGATGGGCACGGGGATCAGCATCCCTGTGCGTACTCACGTGGGCCATGATGAGCTTCTGGAGGTGGCGGCCGGTGCTGGTGGGGTACTCCTCACCAAAGCACAGGTGGATTTGGTACTGGGGTTCTGGCTGCCCGTGGCTCAGGTACCTGCGCAGTTCTGCAACACCGCACAGGGATGAGACCCCACAGCCCCAGAGCTGGCAGTCCACCAGCGGATGGGACCCATGGTAGGGACGGGACCCCCGGGGCTGGCAGTCCCCAGGGCTGCGGGGCAAGGAGGGCACTTACCCTCCAGGAACTGCTGCGTGTCCAGCAGCTTGTAGGTCTTCTCCCGCTCCAGCTTGTTGGGCCAGTCCCGGTGCGGGGCCAGTGGCCCGTTCCAATACACCCTGCCCTGGCACTGGCGCTTCATGAAGACCCCCTCGGGGGCCACCCACAGCAGCACCCCACGCTCCAGGTGGGGCAACAGCCTCTCCAGCACCTCAGTCACGGCAGCCGCCCACCCTCTGCCTCCCAGTGCACGTGGTGGGGGGAACTCGATCTGCTCCATGCAGGAGGGGCCGTAGGGGCCCTCAGTGCGCGAGGCGATGCGGCAGCCCTCGGCCGTGCGGGTGGTGAGCTCCTTCACCAGCACGTCGCAGTAGTACAGGCGGATGTGCAGCCAGCAGTCTGCAGGAAGCGGGGGTCAGCGTGGGGCTGGGGGTCGCGGGGGGGCTGCAGCCTGGCTGGCACAGATCCTACCTGAGTGGTTGACATCCTCGGCAGGGAGGAAGGATGGGGCCCTGGGGAGTAGGTGGCTGCGGGTCGGGCTCCAGCCGTAGAAGATTCCCCGCACGTGGTACCCTGGGTTGGGGTGGAGGTGGTGTGGGCACCAGGAGAGCAGGGTGGCTCCTGCAGGGCGGTGACTGTTTCTGTCCTTGGTCCCACCCTGTGCCCCCCCCACCACCAGGCCGTTCTCTCACCTCGCTCTGCTGGATGGGCAGTGAACAGGGGCAACGTAGGCGTGTGGCATGTCCCCACTGTGCCTCGGTGGCTCTCCTCAGCCATGTGGCCCTGGGAACAAGAGTAGCCACAGTGAGGGCAATGAGGGATCCTGAGCCAGCTCCTGCTATCCCTGGGCCCCCAGGTACAGGGAACCAGGATGGATGCTGGATGCGGGCAGGGGGAGCAGCCATAGGAAATGGGGATTTGGGGTCCCACCTCCCCACACGCTCCCCGGTGGGGGATGGCTCACCTGTGGGTCCTTGCTGGTTGTGGGCTGCATTCTACCATCCTTCTCATCCTTCTCTGTGGGGAGCAGGGAACAAAACACTGAGCCCCAAAAACTGCACAGGGAAAGCCAGCCCAGTCCTGACCCCAGCACAGCGCTTTGCCTGAGCACAGCCCAGAGCACCACAGAGGATGAGAAGCAGGGAGGAAGGGGAAGGAGCCCATAGGATGTGGGACACTGGGGAATGGCACAGCAGCCTGGCAGGGGGTACCTGTATCCCGGGTGCCGTCGCACACGATCTGGTACACTTTGTAAGGCTCGGAGATGTCCAGCTGGCTCCGCTCGGGCACCTCCTGGAAGTCGGTGCTCTTGTTGAGGGCGCAGCGCAGCCGCGTCTTCCAGGTGGATGGGTCCGCCTTGTCCGTGCCCTCGTGGTATTTGCCCTTGTAGACGGCCCAAGCCTGCGGGAAGAGCGGGGGCTGTGCTGGGGGGGCGGCACGGGAATGGGAGGAGCCCGTGGGTGGGAGCCCGAAGCTGGGAGCTGGAGGGGATGGGGGTTCAGGGGGGCACAGAGCCGGTTCGAAGAGGATCGGGGAAGGGGGGCAGCTGGGGGGCTGGGCATCGGGGGTCCCGGGGGGGAACGGGGCTGAGCAGCGGGGTCCGGCGGTGCGCACGGCGTTGGTGCAGCGCGGACCCTCGGGGAGCGCACGGAGTGAGTGCAGCGCGGAGCGGAGGCGCGCGGGGTCGGTGCTGCGGGGATGGGGGGACACGGAAGTGGGCAGTGGGGACCGGGGGGAACAGGGACGGCGCTGCGGGGACTGGGGGGGTGCAAGAAACCGGCGCGGCGGGGATCCGAGGGGTGCACGGGGCGGTGCAGCGCGGGGATGGAGGGGGAGCGAGAGCAAGAGGCCGGTGCGGGGAGCTCCGGGGGGAGCCCGGTGAGAGGCCGTACCCTGAAGAGAGCGGCGTCCTGCTGCTGCCGGTAGTCCTGCTTGGCCGCGTGCTTCCAAGGGATGCGGAAGAGCGTCCGCTCGCGGTTCTCCCAGCGCAGCCCCGGGTAGCGGCCGCTGTCGATCTGCGCGATCAGCCACTCCTTCAGCCGCATGGGAGACCCCGGCTCCGCCATCCCGACTTCGGCCCGGCCCGGCCCGGCCCCGCCGCCTTCGGGAACGTGCGGCGGCCCTGAAAGCGAAAGCGCGGCGGGACCCGGCCTTTCACTTTCCCTTTCCTGACGCCGCTTTCGGTTCGCTGACGCCCCGGGATCCCGGCCCGAGGGGAGGGCACAGCGCACCGGGACGCGCCAGGACACCGGGATGCACCGGGACACCTCGCATTCCGCAGTGCCCTGATGCTGTGCTTGGGCTCCTGACGCTTTGTTGTCCTTAAGGAGCTGTGCTCCCCTTTTCTCCCGCTTTTGGGAGCTGGGCACATCCTTTTTTTCCCCCTGCAGGACCCCACGCAGGCCAAGAACGGACTCGGTCTCTTCTCCAGTGATAGGATGAGAAGTGATGGCCTCACATTGCACCAGGGGAGGGTCAGGTTGGATATTAGGAAACATTTATTTTCAGAAGGAGAGATAATGCACCGGCACAGGCTGCCCATGGAGGTGGTGGGGTAACCGTCCTTGGAGGTGTTCCAGAGCCTTGGGGATGTGGCACTGAGGGATGTGGGCAGTGGGCACAGTGGGGTGGGCTGGGGTTGGACTTGGGGATCTTGCAGCTCTTTTCCAACCACGGGGCCAGGCTGGTGTGAGCTGCTGCAAGCAGTGATGGTGGCTGCATCAGTTCTTTCCTCCACTGCACTGTGCGCTGTGCTCGGGGGGCTGATGCTGCAGCTCTATCACCGCCCCACTGAGTTTCATTTCCAGTTCTGAGTAAGAGAAAGTTACCTCTGGGCCGGGGATGATGCTTCCAGCATCAAGGCTGTTCTGAGCTGGAAATCCTCAAAATGAATAAGCGGCGACACAGTGCCAGGTTCTGGCCTTCCCCTCTCTGGGGTTTCCCACAGCGTGTGGGGATGGAGCACAGCCACATGGCACAGGGCACAGCCGGGTGCCAGCACTGCACAGGGCAGTCTGGGGACGGGGGACAGGAGCCCGCTGGCCCTGGCAGTGCACAACCATCCTGCTTGGGCCGGGGTTTCGGGGACACTGGGAGGGAACGCAGAGCACAGGAAGCTGCCGTGGCCTCTCCACCGCAAACTGGGGATTTCCAGCAGCAGCTTAGATGTGGGCTGAGCACCAGCCCTGTCCCAGCCCCTGCAGGGCAGTGGGGCAGGGACAGCGCCTGCCCCCTCCTCACCCCTCGCTGGGGTGATCCAGATGCTTTATTCCAGGAAAAGGGCCCGGTGGTTTTACAAAGGAGGATTCACGTCACTCCTCTGTGCATTGAGGTGATGCCAAGGGGCTGCTGCCATCTCAGTGGCTTGCACAAATTGGATCCAAGTCCTGGAGCTAATCTAAGCTCATCAGGCAGACCCAGCCTGGCCGTATCAGCCCTTATCAGCCGGGGAATTCTTCTCTCCTCACAGAAGCGGTGACGTGCAGGACCCAGGGATGCAATTACTGTGCCAGCGGGGAAAATGCTCAGCAGTCAGTTCCCCAGCTGTGCTGCTCCCTGCATGGGGAAGGTGAAGCTGCTTAACCCTTCTGCTTTTAATGCTGAAATGCATTTCAAAAAGGAGTCAAACATTAACTCACATCTAACGCTGCCCTTGCCTGTATTTTTCCAGTTGTGCAAACCGGATCTGCCAAAATAAATATTTTGCAGTGCTGCGGACCTGGACCTGGAGGTGCTGCTGCTCTGCACGTGGCCTTGGTACGGGTTTATTGCACAGACCAGGAAATCCCAGGTGCAAATGCAGCGTGTTCGGGTGAGGGGCTGCAGGGCTGGGCTGGAGCCCCCCACATCTCCTCACTGTGGGGTGAGGGAGCAGGGGAAGCGGTGGGGCAGGGGTCTGCAGAAGTGGTGGGGGGTGGTGCTAAGTTACTGTAATGAAAATGAATGGGAGGTTTAGGGTGCCTAAAAGTGTGGCAAAGCCCATGTGCCAGGCACCCCACGTGGCTCCACGCACCCCATGCAGCACCTGTGGGTGTAGAGGGGCCCTGGGGTCACCCAGCATCCAGCACAGGTGATGTTGATGTCCCACCTGGGCAGCCCAGCATCATCCTCACCTGTGGCCGCCACAGTCTGAGGTATTTAACAGCACAGGGTGGAAAGAAGCAGGGTTTGTACCACCTGGTGTGGGCCACTCTTCCTGCAGCTCCCAGCAGTCTCCAGCTCTGAGGTGTGATGAAGGTGCAGCAGAACAGGATCCATGTGAGTGCCTGTTTGCTCCTGCCCCCCCCCACAGCACCAGGGCTCCTGGCCCCTGCCCTGAGCAGGGCTCTTAGGAGCAACCTCTGCCCTGCAACCCAGTGACATGGGTGGCTTCCATGGGTGACGCCGCCGAAGTATGGCTGGGTGCTGCTCACACAACTCTAAACTGCATTTGTGGGGTTGCAGCTGCCCCCGTGTCCCCAACAGCAATGCAGGCTTCTCATCTCCTGGCTGGGAGAAGAGGCTCATGCTGTGCCAGGAACTTTCTGCCCCAGCTCCCCCTCTTTGGCCCAGGCAGGTCAATCTGCATTAAACAGAAGTTTAGTACCACAAGGACATAGAAATTATTTAAGCAAAATGGCTTAAGGCTCTGCTTTAGTGAGGTCTGGTGAGGTTAAACATTTATTTCCCACCGTTTAAAGATTGTGCCCTGGGATCAGTGGGAATGCGGTGCAATGAACACTGAAAGCTGCAGTGCTTGCTCGAGGCTTGTGCTTGGCTGGCCCGGAGCACCAGTACAGCACGATTAGCTGCTAATGTGCCCCCGCACCCACCTCGGTTCTGGAAGCTTGCTGCTGCTGGTGGGAAAACTGCCCCGAGGAGTCAGCGAGATCTCCTGCACCTTGTGTGCCCCTGAGGCCCATGCAGCTGGTGCTGAGGTGCTAAAGCTGCTGTCAGCATCACCCGGGTGCTGGGAAGCCCTGTCTGTCACTCTGCCACAGTGACCTGGGAGCTGTGATCTGTGCTCCTGCCAGATGTCCTCACACACCAGGCACTAATGGGCTGACCCTGCAGAGTACAGCAGTGTGAATGAATCCCTCCCCCAATAGCTGAAAGCCAGGACAGAAGATGGCACGCTTGAACCCAGAGAGGAGAAGGAGCTGGGCTCATGGTGGCTCTGCGATGCGGCACTTCCCTGCTGCTGCAGCTCCTTAGTCTTTACCAGGCCATGAGGTGATCCGGGCTGGGATCACTTCAGACAAGCTGGGATGCAGGAGAACGTCCTCTTCACCCGCAGCAGAAAGGGAACAGTGCTCTTGATGTCCCTGGCCCTTGGTACCAGTCCTTGCCGAGCTCCCTCTGCTCGGGATGCTCTTCCTCTCCCCACTGGTAGCAGGGCCTTGATTTCTTCCTCGTCGTTGAAGGGAGATGTCCCATATCTCTGCTTCAGGTGCCTGCGCATCTGGGGAAAGAGGGAGAAGCAGAGTGGCATGCCTGTGTCAGTGTGAGCCCAAGCTTGCGAGCAAGAGGCGTAGGGAAGGGATCTGGTGCCCTGTCCCTGCTCTGTCCTGCATCCCACCTTGCGGGCTGCGCTGCCGCTGAACTCCTCCAGCTGCTGCTTGAAGCCGGGGTTGGGGTTGGCAACGGGTCGCACGCTTCTGATGGCCTCTAGCACCTCCTGAGAGCTCATCTCTGTGACGGCCATGACGTAGGCGATGACAATGGTGGTGCTGCGGGAGATCCCAGCCAGGCTGGCAAAGGAAAGAGCGTGTGGGCCACCAACAGCAGCGTGCACTCCTGGCTGCTGCCTTGACCCCATGCCTGCCCCTTGTTCCACCCCTGTGCTTCAGCTATTTTGGTTCCTCTTCTCAGAGAACTTGCTCTCTGGGAAGCCAAAACCCTTCCAAGGTCCTCTCGAACAGTGCCTATAAATATACCCTGCTTCCCAGGGGAAGTGAAAGCAGCAGCCACTGCCTGGAAGCCTGACCCAAACTGCTCCCTTCCCGCTTGCTTAACTGCAGCAAAAAGCTGCCCCTCTCTAGTGGTTCTCCATCCTCCAAGGGGCTCCTCAAATCCTGCTCAGCTGGGGGCTGCAGCTGAGCCTGCTGTTCATGGACACTGGGACTTTGGCAGATGTGGGCAGCTAACGCGGGGGTTCTGGTGGCAGGACCACTTCTGTGGGCTCAGCTGTGCTGTGTTGGGCAGAACATGGCATTACTTGTGGATAAAGAAGTTTTACCAGTGGACGAGGCAGTTCCCTCCTTGCAGGCGACACTGGTGGATAAAACTGATGCATTCCTTGAAGTGCTTCTTGCTAGCAGGAAAAAGAGAACAAGCAGAATAAGGACTACAGGTGTGGAACCCGATTTCTAGGCCGCAGGTGATGCAGCCCAGAGAGTTTGAGGACCAAGCACTAAAACAAAATGCCTGCTACTTTACAGGCACCATCACTCGCTGCTGAGATCCGAGCAGCTCAGTGTTCATTTCCCAAGGAATGGCCCATAGCACTCTTCAGCTGCTCACACTCTGAACATGCCACTGCTCTTGGCCAGCTCTGTGCTTTCCCCTGCTCTCCAGGCAGCTCTGCCTGTGTTCTCAGGTAGGATGCCCATTCCTTCTCTGTATCCCTGCTGTGCTGGCCTCACCGGGTACTCACATGCTGGCTTCAGGCGTGTCTGGCAGGGGAATGCGGAGGTAGGTGATGTCCTGCAAGACATAAAAGGAACAGGAGAAGCTCAGCCACCAGCGTCCCTGCTCCTTGACCCTGTGCTCCCCTTGGGCCCTGTTCCCACAGCACAACTTTGCTCTGGGACGGGGCCATGCTCGCCCTCAGCAATGCAGCAGGGAGAGCAATGGGGGATGAGAACTCAAGGGAGAGGGTGGAAAATGAGATAAGATTGGAGAGCTGGAAATCTTCTCATCAGCAGTCAAGGCCAGGTTATATTCATGAACCAGCGAGCTTCCCAGAGAGCAGAGGGGCTGCCTCATTCCTCTGGGATTGCTGCTGAGGAGAGGGGAGAGGTTGATGTGCCATGGGATGCTCAGAGCTGGAAGGGAGAGATGCTGCAAGATGGAGAGAGCTGCGGAAATCTGCATGCTGGCATCCTACCTGCAACAAGGGCTGGGGAGATTCATGGATTGACACGATGTGGGTGATCTTGTTCCGGCTTAGCTGCTCCAGATCTTTGGCATCTAAAGGATAAAACTTGATATTAGCACGTATTTATTTCTCGCCCTCCTCTTCCCACAAGCACGTCCGCCGCGCTCCCACAGACAAACCAGCACGCAGAGCTGTGCTCTGGAGGAACAGCTGCACTACACCCCCCGCATTCATCTACGCACTTGGTAACATAGCAGACACAGGCAAATACGCAAACGCTTCTTGGAAACCTGGGAATGCAAACCCAGGGATACCAAAACAGAGACCTACTCCCTCCAAAGGCACTTGACCTTGCAGCTTGGGTGAAAACTCACTTCTGCATGAGAAAGCACTCTCTTGTGCAAGCAGGCAGCTTTGCACTTGCCTCTACTTGCTCACTAGCTTAGGGAGGAAAGAACATGCCCTGTGTTGACATTGCTCCCACGCATGCACACGTAGTAAGGGGACTTGCTGCAGCCTGACTGATCTGCTTTATCTTACAGTTATCTTACAGACTGCAGGAGCAGGGCTGCAGCCTTTCACATCAATGCTGTTTGGCGTGGCCAGAGGGACCTGCAGAAAACGACAGCGATTTGGAACACTTTGCGTGCATCCCTCTGCAATTGCATGCATGGAGATCAGGTATCCTCAGCTTTCTGGGGAAATGACCTACTTTTACTAATGCTCCAGCATCCTCTGGTTGTGATTCTGGTCACTGGTCTAGCACTAAAGTTCTGCTGGGAGAAGAGCCCGCTCATCTTGCTGGCTAAGCAGCTTTGTAGCTGCTTTCCTTTCATGACACGACCAGCTGATACTGCACAGGCTGCTGGAGATGGGTACTAATATTTTCTCCTCTCGTGGCTTTGGGTTTCTAAACTTCTGAGGGTGTAAAACCTTGGCCCAAGAATCTGAAATACGATGTGCTAATGGCATGATGTGAATATTTAACAGTGGCGAGCCTCAAGAGACACGCTTCATGTTAAAGCCCATGCTGTGTGTGCAGGAGAGGGAGGTGGGGACCCTCTGTCCATGGACTCATACATCAGCCATCACCTTCCCACCCAAGTTCAGCAGTCAGCATGACAGCAATTAGTGACATGACTGCAAAGGGTTATTATGGCTGGAAAACGCTTTCAGTCAGAGAAAATGTCTCTATGAGCTGTCAGAGCTTAATTTAGCAGGCCTGAAATCTCTGTCATCACCCTGAATTTCTTGGTGGAGTGATGCTTTGGTGGCATCTGGCCAGGCCCAGACAGAGGTGGTTGCTTGCAGTAACCTCTGAGATGGGCCTGGAGCTGGGTCCCATCCACGTGCTCCCTGCAAGGCTCTCAAACAGTACCTGCCAGGAGCAGCTCCTCTAGTCCTCACCCCAGACACGCTCCCTTTGGATGCTGAGGAGTGAGGAGTGTGCTCGTAGCAGGATGCTGCCAGCCAGGCTGCCCCACCACTTCTAAGACGTTTCCTTGGCAATTCATGCCAGTGTTTTCAAATGCTCTCAGCACTTCCAGCCAGAATCAAGCTGTCAAAAGAGCCGTTGGGAAGGCAGGAGCTCTGATAAATGCTGTTTTTTCATGGCAGACGCCAGTCCTTAGTCATGAATGACTGACAGTAAAAATCCATTATAACAGTGAATTGGTGTCAGAACGTGACTCAGCCTCTGGGAGCAACACCCAAGTGTGTGCAGTCCCATCCTGCCTGGCTGCACACCTGGTGGGGGAGCTAGGCTTTTGGGAGGGCTTTTGGTCTCAGACAGTGATGTCCCTGATCCAGCTGGTGTCAGAGCAGAGATGCATCCGCTGGGGCCTTTCCTAGCAAGGTCGTGGCCCCACTCAGCCCCCGGGTTCCTGAGATCTCAGGGAAGCTATGATAGAGAGAACAGGCTGAAAAGCAGCTTTTATCCATCAGCTGGAAGAAGAAGGGTTGTGCGTTCACACACCCAGAGCCCCTGAGCCTTCCCGAAGCAGCCCTGGGAAGCCAAGCACAGCCCACCCAGTGCAGCACAGGCAGAGGCACCAAAGGCATGTAGGTGGGGAGCTTCCTTGCAGCACAAGACCGTGAGGTCAGGGAAACTCTGTGGGGGCTTCTCTGCAGTGTGGGGCTCTGCTTACCAATGAAGTTTCCCAAGTAAAGGCCAGGGAGGATCTGCAGGACACAGAGAGAGATGTCAGTCTGTAAGCATTGAACGCATACCATGGTACCCAGTGCACTGGGGTTCCCCTGCCACCGTGTCTGCCTTAGCAGTGTTCACCACTTGCTTCCCCTCCCCTGGACTCCATCCCACCCCATGCTGCAGGCAGGGCTGTGTCCAATGCACCTGATCCTGCCCTGACAGAGCTGCACGGACACAGGCTCCTGCACGCAGGGCTGGTAGCACAGTGGGGTATGGGATGAGCACAGCTGCTCAGCGGTGTCTCAGCACGATGCAGAGGAAAGCAGAGCCTGCCGAGAGACTCAAGCCAGGGTGAGCCCAGCCTTAGTCAAAAAAGCAAAAGTCCTGCCATTAAAATGAGTGCCTAAGTCACCTCTCTGCTGTCACCTCGCTGCCTCAAGGCCTGGAGCAGCAGCAGTACCCAGGAAAGCTGGAGGACAAGACCCAGGACAGCCTTGGCCAGTGCTGGCAGAGCAAGGAGCAATCAGCCGTGATCTCCCACAGCCCCAGCTCTGCTCTGCTCTACAGGGAGTCCATTTTCAACAGGTCTGGGACAAATTGCTATGGACACTGTGTCTTAAATTTATTTGCCTTGAGAAATTTCACTTCTTTTGATGAAAAGGCAATCACCTGACAATGCCTCTATGAACAGTATGCCAGATTACAGAAGTGAGATACCTTGCATCCGTTCCTACCATTGGTTATTTTATATTTTCCCTCTTTTCCATAATGGAGAATTAGGATGAATAGCATGTACACACTTGTGTGTGGTTGGGTTCACTTCCAGCTTCTCTCTGTTGCATGTTTGGTGGGCTGAGGTGATTTCTACAAACCCAGTTATGCTTGCACTTATTTCACTGCCCACGTTTGGAAACATTTTTATTGTTCTAACAGCTTTAGGAGGTTTTTTTTTTTTTACGATTCCTAACATTTTAGATCAATTTTATATCAACAGGGTTCCTGTAACTTTCAGCAACTGCACTGAAAATGAGATGGTAAAAGAGCCATTTAGCAAGGCCAGCTCCCAAGGGCAGGACACTGAGCCATGAATAATGGCACATTCTTGTCCCCAGTAACTTTCTGATACGCTCTTTGCTGAATAAAATGGGGCATTGCAGTTCCACCTGAAACACTGAAAACTTTCCCAGCTAACGAGTGGCTAGAGGTTGAAGGGGATGATTAAAGCAGAAAGAAGATGTCTCTGTTCACCTGTGACCCAGGAAAAGCTCAACCAACCAGAAAATAGAGCCTGTCCCCTCCATCGAGCGATGTTTTGAGCACCGTGCAGAGCCCTGAGCCAGCAAGCACGGTGTGGCACCATCAGCCTCTGGGTCTAACAGAGCTCCTTGGCGTGTGACTGGGAACTTGTGCCTTTCTTTTAAAGGTGTTGGAAAAGTTTCCTACCTCCCTCAGAGGGGTTTGCTGTGACCTCCTGTCCTCTACACTTTGGAGCGTGCCCACCAGTGCTGTTTAAAGCATGCATGCCCCAACAGAAGTGGCTGGAGGTGGCTGTCAGGATGAGCCCTTGCTGCAGCCTCACACAGCGTCCCTGCCTGCTTCTGATTTTGCTCAGCCTGCAGGTAAAAAAGCTTTTCCACCAGCTGTGCCTTGTGCCAGTTTCAGCAGCAGCGTGGAGGCTCCCTGGCACACGTAACGCTGCTCGGCATCACAGAGCAAACAGAGCCCGACCAGCATCTCCCACCTCCAGCACTGCAAGCCTGTCCTGCAGCGCCCAGCTCTGCAGAGCTGCACCCCAGCGCTCCCTTTACCTTGCTCATGCCATTTCCCATGGTCTGCAGCACGTGCCCTGGGAGAGGCGGGGAGCAGGTGTCCTTGTCCCCGATGCTACTGTCCTCCCTGTCCCCGGGCAAAGCCGCCGTCCCCGCTCCGGATGCTTGCTGGGAAGGTTTCTGTCATGAAGAGCTCGCTCCTGCGGGACAGCTGCTTGTGACGAGGGACTCGATTGCAGCACACAGAGCCCAATCCCCCGGCCGCAGCGGGAGACAGAAGAGACCTCGTCCGCTTCCCCTGCAGCTTCTGCTGAAGCCCTTCCCCAGCACCCGCCTCCCTCGCACCGACTGCTCCTTCTTACCGGGAGGAGACAAAGGAGGAGAAACTCCACCTCTGAGCCGTGGTGTGGGAGCGCTGTGCTGTCTGCTGACAGCCGCTGCTGCCAGCACGGACGGACAAGGCTGCAGTGTGAAGAGAAGAACAAAACCTTTGTCCCATTCGATCAAGGGCGGTCTGTTCGGCTGAGCGCCCAGCGGCATGCCTGGCCCTCGCTGTGCCTGTGCTGGGGGTACAAGACCCCCGCAGCCCAGCAGGACAGCGGGCTGTCACTGCCCTCACTGTCCTCACAGATCGGGCACTGTCACCTGAGTACGGGTGAGGAGCTGGGTTCAGATGGCGTGCATTCAGCCACCGCTCGGGGCCAGGCTGTCCCCAGCCACCCGTCCGTCCCGTGTCATCCGCAGCGGGGTGAAGGCCAGGCTGTTTTCCTGATCTGAGCACCGATGGGACAAGGAAGTGCCGTCACCTGTCCCTGAGTGGTGGTGACGTGGCTGCGGAAGGCCCAGCGCTGGGTCAGGGCCTGGCCCCCTGCTCAGAACACTCAGACTGCCCGCAGGACCCCAGCTGTGCCCACCCCACATGGCCCACGGGCAGCTGGCTGCCTCCTGGGTACCACAGGGGAAGGGGACAAGCACAGAGCCAGCACAATCCCAGCACCCTGCGGCCGGGGCGGAGCCTGCAGGGTGGGGCCGGGGCCCGCAGGTGATCCCTAGGCCCGAGGGGAACCAGGCCCGGGGCGCTGCGCCGCCGTTGCCATGGAGACGGCGCGGCCTGCGAGGCCCGCAGCATGGCGGAGCCGGCGGTGAGCGCGGCCCTGCCGCCCTGCCGCTGTGCCTGTCCGGCTCGGCGCTCCTCACCGCCTCTCCTTTCCTCTCTCCCCGCAGGCCGCCGCTCCCCGCGTCCCGCAGCGCTGCCAGAGGACAAAGCAGCGAACGGCGGAGCGCGGAGGGGCCGGGCCGTGCTGCGCTGCCGGGGCTGTCCGCGGTGGGGCCGCCCCGCTCCCGCTGCCGCCGCCCCCCGGCCGCCCCCGCGTCCGCTTCAAGTGCGGCCTCTCCGGGCCGCTCCTGGACGTGCTGCGCCGCCGGCCCGGCTGGCAACAGGCGAGGAAGTAAGAGCGGTCTGGTGCTAGGCCTCAGGGCCTCTGCTGGCCTCCGTCCCGGGGGGGCAGCTGGGGGTTCATAGGGGATGCTAAGTCCATGGGCTGGGTGCCTGTCCCAGAGCAGCCCCGCTGTGCCCGCAGAGCATGTAGGCTGTGCCAGGCCTGGAGGTGGGGACTGCTGGAACCCCACGTTTAAAATGGGGAGTGCATCCCACAGCCCTGCTCAGGGATGGAGAGCTGCAGAGGGGAGCAGAGGTTGTGCAGCACTGTGGGGGGGAGGTGATGGTGATGGTGATGGTGATGTGAACGTGCACGGTGCTCTCTTCATGGGCCCTTTCTCCCCAGCGAGGAGGAGTGGGATTTTCTCTGGTGCGATGTGAGTTGGCTTCGGGATAATTTTGACCACGTGTACTTGGAGGAGCACGTTCGTGTCTGCCACTTTCGCAATCACTATGAGGTAAGGAGCCCTCGAAGGTGGAGTGAAACTAGGAGGGTTTGGGGAGGTATTTTTAAGCTGTCAGTAAGTTTCCATGAGAAGTAGTTATGAGTGGAAATAGCTGGTAATGTTTTCCACTGTGAAAACTGGCCTCTTTCTTACAGCTCTGATAAACCATCAGAATGTGTCAACATCCCCTGTCTTGGGAAGGGCTTTGCTTGGGAACCTGACACTTTGCTTTGCTCTGTTCCCAGTCTGGTAAACACCAACAAGTCTGTGACTTGAAAATAATAAAACCAGCTGTGGTGTGTTAGGGGGTCTGGTTAAAGACCAGACCTTCCCCTTGGTAGGTAAAGGTGCATTTCCTGACATAGCAAAGTGGGAACTCCTGCAGATCCAATTCATTAGGGTTAGATATATTTGTATACCGTTTGCCCGGCGAAAGTACATCTAAGGATGGTGCACTGCAACAGGTTCTCCAAAATGGTAGTGTTTTGGGGAGCCTTTCCTGTATTTATAAGCAGATTAAGTTGCAACACCTAAAAATCTTATGTCTGCGAGGTCTGCTACCATCCTGCATGTTGCTTCCAGCCCGGTAAGGGCTGCTGAGCAGTATGTGTGCCTGCTCCAAGCCTTCATGCTCACCAGAGTTAGTGTAAATGGAGGCTGACAGTGGTTTATAACACTCATCTGCAACCTGCAGCGGTTCAAGAGCCCATACGCTTCCAGCTCTGCTGGTTGTGCCACAGGGGCAGCAATCTCAGGAGCGGATTGCGTTAAGCCTGCCTGTGAACATGATTACAGCTGTTGGTGTAGGCAGTTCTGAGCAGAGCTGTGCTGGAAATGAGTATGCTGTCTGCACTGTAAGGGTATGTTAGAAACGGTAACACATGGGTCGTATGACCTGCTCTGTTCTGGCTTCCCTGTGTTCATATGGAGATTAAATAGAAAATTGAAATCAAGCCTTCTTTGCCAGAGAGCAAAAGCAGTTCTCAATAGTGTCTATGTTTATTTACTTTTTCCCTTGCAGATGATGTAGTGCAGTTGGTCCCCAGACATCACCAGAAGCATCTCAGGTGCAATGAATGCGAGCCAGTCTCTGTGAGCACCTGTCGAGCCTAATCTTGTATTCCTCTTTCTACCCAGCTGAGTCGGAAGAACTACTTAGTAAAGAACCTGAAGAGGTTTCGGAAGCAGTTAGAAAGAGAAGCAGGAAAACTTGAGGCAGCAAGATGTGACTTTTTTCCAAAGACCTTTGAATTGCCTTCAGAGTACCATTTGTTTGTGGAAGAATTTCGCAAGAAGCCTGGCACCACTTGGATCATGAAACCAGTAAGTGCACGATCACTTTCCTCAAGTGAGACAAAGATGAATGGATGCCTTCATTCTGTGGAAGGAGAGGAAAACATGCAGGAAACCCACAGGAAGAACTGCATGTAGCAGGGTGGCTAGAAGCAGCAATGCTTCTGGCTGGTTTCCTGGCCAACGTGTACTACCCAAGCATTCCTTCTTGTGTTACAGTTTATTTCAATAATTGAAAATCAGCTCAGTTTATTTGTAGAGCCAAAGTTAATTCAATACTGAAGGCACAGAGTACAGGATTTTTCTGTGGAGGAACAGATTGTGCTCCTAGGGATTCTCACTGTGTGGTTATGGCCAAGTTCATGCTCTTAAATCTTTCAGTTCAGCTGCAGGTGTACAAGAACGCATGAGTGTGCAGGGCAGCTGTCTAATTGGGCTTGTTGTTGAGCAGAGTTCTAGGGCAGCCCCTAAAGATGGAGCTATGAAAACATCTGTTTGGTTTCAAGGAAATCCCACTACGTTAAATGTCAGCCCTTGTAAATCCAGCCAATTTACTGAGTGGACTTTCATCCTGAGAATATTGAGAGATTACAGAAGACTCCATGAGCAGCCTGGAGTGTAAGCTGGGGTGGATTTTGTTAACGTTAGCTTTTCCATGCTCTACCATGAAGTGCAACCTCGCGCTCTGAATCACATTTGTCCCACAAAACCTATATCTACATGGAATAATGGCGAATGGAGCCATTTCCAATTTGACCAGTGTCCTGGCAACCAAGGAGGAACTGTAATTTCTAAAAGAAACACAACAATGCAACGTAAATCTAAGAAGTGCTTTGCTTCTGCAAGGTGATTCAACTCATTTAACATCATGAGTATTGGGCCACGGCACATAATTGAAAATACACTCGTTAGTGAGCTGTGGGAGGACAGTTGCTTTGCTTTGTGTGGTAGGTCTGGCAAGAAGTCTAGGGCAGGACAACTTGCCTTACACTGTGAGTCAGGTCTGTCAGTAAGGGCAAGCTTCTGAGAAGGAAATAGGAGGTAATTGTGCAAACTAACGTGAATTACAGCCGGGAGGATATCAGCTAGTGATTATCCAAGCCTACAAATGGGAATGTGTTAACTGGCAACAGAAAACCTTATATTAAGCTGATTTTTATGCCCACAACCTCAATTAAGATGGTGGAAAAAAACAGGATACAGTAAACAAAGATATGTAAATCCGGTGATTACTGGGATTTTACCGACACCTTAAATGAAATAGTTTGTGGCTGACCTCAAAACTCACAAACAAGTAAAAATAAACTCCGTTACTCATTCTGTTGGTCTGTGCTCTTGAGCAGCCCTGTGTTGTGACAACCCGGGCTGCCCACTCCCACATTTGGATGCTGTAGGTTTGGACATGCATAGTGGAAGATCCTGGGACTGCGGAAGTCTGAACTTCCCTTGGAAGGCCCTCTGGGGAGCCTGCCTTCTCAGGTGCTTTATCCAGGCCACTTCTTCACACACAGTGCAAATTAGGCTGTCTTCAGCTGTTCTGCTCTTGCTTGCCGTAGTTCTCTGACATTATTCACGACATCCCTGTTCAATTAAGTTCTTCTGTAGCATACACAAATTTAAAGTGTGACTTAAAAAATTCCCAACAACATATGTTGTGTTACATATATTTCTGCACGCGTGTGACAGAGTTTGTTTATTCGTCTCTGTGGGACTTTACCGTAGGCTGTCTGCCTGCTCTGCCCTTTCCACCAGGAATTCTCCTAACACTTGTAAATCTGAGTGTATAGCATTAGAGAGCTCTCATCAGATCCCTTCATTTTCTGCCTGTCCCCGTAACATTAAATAAATATGCTTGCATACAAACAGATGATGAATCAGGTTATGCAGGGCTTCTGTGCTGAAATAGTGGGGAACAGCAGGAAATCCTAACGCTAAGTAACTCAGCTTCTCCGTGCTGTAGGTTGGCAGGTCACAAGGTAAAGGAATTTTCCTGTTCCGAAAACTGAAGGATATCTTCGACTGGAAGGCGGTGAGCATGACCTTGTATTCTGCTTGGGGAATACCCAGCAGACACTTTGTTCTTTTTCTGTTCTTTCAGTCCCCTCTTCCTATCAAAGACTTATTCTGGTTTCCCGTGCTGGTCTTGTGTGATATTCCTTCATTATTGCTCTGTTCACTGTAAGTCCCTTCCTGCATGTCTTCCCAAATAGTTGGATGCTTTATCTGGGATCTGACATCTGAAATGAAGACAGGGCTTCCAGAAAAACTGAGTGTTTTTTCACCATCTTTCCCATATACAACCTTGAGAGGGGAAACTGCATGTTGGTTCTCTCACAGGATGGTGGCCGCACTAATGAGCAGAAGGATGAAACACAAATAGAGACTTACGTAGCTCAGCGATACATCGAAAATCCATACTTAATAGGAGGTAAGGTGCCCATTTAAACCTTTGCTTTTCTGCTATGTGGAAAAAAACTATCCTAAGCTACGGTGTTCCCACCGGGTAGAAGGGGCTCTGGGTAGTTCTGTGTGCTGAACCACACGTGGCTCCTTTTCTGAAGTTAACTCTTTCATGAGGGTGGATGGCCAAATTTTTGTCAAAATAATTCAGAGGGATGCACGCTCACGTCTTGCATTATTTTTCCAGAAACTTGTGGCTTGTCATTGGCTTGGAGTAGTGGTCCCACCGGTGTTTTTAATCTTAGATGAATGTTCACAAAGCCCCTGATAAAGTAACCAAAAATGTGAATTTCAGTCCTTTTGTGTGTATATTCAGATAGAAACTGATGTTAAGTGCATCTAAGACTAGGCAGCTGTATCAGCAGGTGGATTATATGACATTTTTCTGTTCTTTGTAGGTCGAAAGTTTGACTTAAGAGTTTATATTCTAGTGACATCTGTAAGTGCAAACCACTGTTTAGATCAGAACTGGATTTTTCTCATCTTACTGCTCAGTTGTTCTTCTCCTTTTCTCCCAGTTCATCCCACTGAACGCTTGGTTATACAGAGATGGATTTGCTCGCTTTTCTAGTATGAGATTTACTCTGAATAGCATCGATGATCACTGTATCCTACCTGTCTGTGTGAGCTATAAAGAAGGGTAAGAAAAGAAATGTGTAATTTTGCTGCTTAGTATTAGATGTATCAGATGGATCTTGTCACTTGTGACTCCCGCAAACATGGACAGGGTTCTCCTGTCCTGTTGCTGCCACTGTCGTTCTCTCTCCCGTCTTTTTTTATTGGCAGACTGGTGTCACCAGATCACTGGAAATGTCAGTTTGACAAATCAGCTAGGACCCACGCTGAAATGTCAGTCCTAGTTTTATTGTTAGTGGTTGAATTCTGGCAGCCTTTCTTCATCCTTAGCTTCAGCGAACGTAGGGACAGAAGTGATTCATGGGACAGAACTATTTGATTTCCTGTGTGCCACGCTTCTTACTGCATTGAGTTTGATAGCTTTTATTTGATTAACACGTCTTCCCAAAAGGTATCCCGCCTTAATTTGATGGCTTAGGAGACAGGAAAATCCATCACTTCTCTCCGCGAAAGTTCAGCAGAGTTCCTGCTTGCTCTGAATGATCAAAAGCCATCCCAGAGGGGAGGAACAGCAGCCGTTCTGGGGTGGGGGTGCACTGGAGTCTAGAGGCACATTTGTGTGAAGAGCTTCATGCCAGCCATGGGGTATGCTGCTAGTCCAGGGCGATCTCTTCTTCATTTTCCAAATACCTCTCTTGGTTACTTTGATTTTATTTTTTTTTAATGTCTTCCTGAAATTTTCACTTAGATATCATCACGCAGTGTCGTATATAAGCTCAGGTGGCTGAAGCCTCTGCTTACAGAGGGGGTAATTAATTGGGACTAAGTCAGCGGCGGCTGGTTTAGAGTAAGAACTCAGTATTTACTTCCTCAGTGTCTGTTTGGCTTTGATCCTTATCTCTGTTTCATGCCAGATGTTCACCTCACCAATGTGGCCGTGCAAAAGACTGCGCCTGATTACGATCCTGAGAAGGTGAGCGAGTAGCACTGCCTGCAGACTGCTCCCCCGGCGCCTGCCAGTGGGGCTCGTCTGGCAGACGCGAGCAAGCTGACCTCATCGTGCCAGCTGCCACGCTGTGGACATGTGCTGCAGCCACTTAAACGTGCTGCTGTCTCCAGACACCCATAAATGTGATTTCATTGATAGGAGAGAGCTTGGGTGAGCATTCGGCTTTAACTGTTGCGTTGCAGCTGTCTGCTCATCTATAAGGCTGATGTTTGTGACTTCAGCTCTGATAGCTTTCTACTTAAGCACTCGTCTGAGCTGTAGCTAGCTTACGGCTTAGCCCTTCACTTCTGAGGCCTTAGTGTTGCAAGGTTACCATTGCTAGCACAACTGTCACTATCGAGCTTCCTGTCGGAAGAGGTGGCAGCTGAAAGAGGGAGAAAATAATCTTAAATGAGATGTCAGATGCCTGGTGGATCTGAGGAGAGAGCCGGCGTTTGAGAGTAAGAGAGGATTGCATCGAACTTCCCATTTTATAGGCTGTTCCCTTTTATAAATTCCATCTATATGGAAAGGAGGGTCTCTGCGGTACCCTGACAGAAGAGAAGATGGTGATTTACTCCTAGAGAATTTCTGATGGGGACCTGGAGGCTTTTATTTTTTTAATTCCTCCCCTCTCTCCTTTATAGATAAAATAATCAAACTTGAATTGCTTAATTGCATTGTGGGATTGGTAGCCCTTGCCTTCTGATCTCTGGGTTTTTACTTAAGAATTCTTGCTTGGCTGTAGAGACTGTAGAGTGATGACTGAAAAAAAATCACACGGATTAAATGTGTGGTCATCTGTTGGGAACAGCTTAGTATAATTGTGTTTGGATGTCTCAGGGCTGCAAGTGGATGATTCAGCAGCTCAGACAGTACTTGACTGCCAAACATGGAACGGGATCGGTGGAAGTTCTCTTTGCGGATATGGACAACATTTTCATCAAGAGCCTCCAGAGTGTTCAGAAAGTGATTATCAGTGACAAACACTGCTTCGAGCTGTACGGCTATGACATCTTGATTGATCAGGACCTGAAACCGTAAGGGTGTTAATGAACATAAAAGGGATTATAGTGTCAGGCCAGCTGCTTTCCCTGGGATGCTGGGGATGCCTCGGGACACTTCTGCATCCTGAAGGTAGCTGGCTTCAAGTGAGCCAGTCCAGGAACTGCAAGTGAAACAGGGAGGTTTGAGTGGTTTTACACATAGGAAGCTGGAATCTGTAAGAAATGCAGCTGTCCTTGCTCAGAGTATAGAGTGCAGCACCATGTAAAGTTGTTAAATCTCTAGCCCTGTGTTGTGAAAACCTGCTATTTTGGTTATTTCTGTAATAAGTTTCCCTGAAAACATCGATGTATCACAGCAATCGCGAGAGACAGGAGGGTTGCTACCTTCTCTTCTCCCACTTATGGGATGCTGCTGCAATATACATCAGGGCTGATAAATGTCCAGCCACCACTGTGAGGCTGCTAGCACTAAAGTACATCCCCTGTGTCTGTGTTATGATGGCTAAAAGGGGGACTCCAGCTGAAAGAGGTGCCTTCTGTTAATGGAGAAAGAGGCTGTGTAGGAATTGAGGACGTTGAAAAGAAAGAAAAACCCCAAAACTTGAAAACATAATCTGACTCTACTTAGATTAGTTTTAAATATAGCTCTTCTCGTAGTCTGAGTGAAAAATATGACTCAAAGTTCAGCTGAAATTCTCCGATTTTTATCTGCTACATGCGCAACCCAAGTATTGCAACAGCAGGAACCCGAAAGTGCAACTAACTTCTCATTACATGAGTTGAGAAAAATAGAAATGGCAAGTAGTACTTCAGAAATGACAAGCTGGATTCTTCTTTCAGCCTTAATTACATAAAGTGCAAGTCGTGCTATAGGTAAGGAAATATCCCTGAGATATGATTTATGTTGACAGTGCTCTTTATAGCTGGTATACCTGTGACAGCCATGTGTCCTGTCAGCATCGGTCTCATTTCATGTAGTGCCACTGGGGACAGCTTTACTTCAAATGAGCAAATAAATGCAGCTCAGCTCTGGTCCTGGATAGCTCTAATTTGTATAATCTACTCAGTTCGTAGCCTCAGACCAAATTATTGCTTAGGTAGCCTGCACGTAAGGAGCTGGAGTGACTTCAGTTGGTCAGGAAACAAACCTAAGTGGTGGATTGGACTGAAAGTCATTGATGTGGTTGCAGTGCTTAGGTCCCACTCCTGCTGCATGCCTCGTTTATGTGGCTCTGGTAGGAGAGCCATTTGAATACTGTTGTGCTATCAAACTGTTCCCAGGATACTTTGCATTCCTACACCACAACTGGGTTAGTGCTTGTTCTGCGAATTATCCTCGATGTTTACTGCTTTCTCTAGAGTTTGGTTTTAACTTGCGTGTCTTTCTGGATGCTGGGGGGATTTTTTCTTTATTACCATCGAGAACAGGAATAGAAACTTTGCAATAAGCTCAGAATGTTCTTTGGCTCAGTGTGCGGGAAAGAGATTTGGGGTTAGATTTCCTATTGCTTCACACTTACTCCTGCCTGCTGGCAGTGTAATGATTTTGTGGATGGACGTTTCTGCTAGGTGAGCCATTGGTAAAACTGCCTGTTTCTCCCTAACTTACTGTTCTATCTCCTCAGCTGGCTTCTGGAGGTAAATGCGTCCCCTTCCCTTGTTGCCAGTAGCCAAGAAGACTATGAACTCAAGTGTCACCTGCTCGAAGACACGCTTCATATTGTGGACATGGAGGGCAGGTGGGCAAAGAAGCTTACTACCCTCTAAAGGTTTTTGTTATTGTGTGAAGGTGTTCACACATTCTGTGATTCTCTCTTTTCTTGGCAAGGTGCTAAGCTTTATAACTGTTAAATAATGAATTTCCAGAAACTGGGCAAAGTAGGCAAGCCTACCCCCGCTTCTGAGTGGGGAAAACACAACAGCACAGTGCTGGAAAGGGAAGTTTTTTTTTTTTCCAGTGTTAGAGCTGGGACTTGCACAAGAACTGCTTCAGGGCTCCTTCTGCATTGTGCCTCCCACACCTATTACTTCTGGAGTGATCTGCTCCAAGAAGCCAGTCTTGCATCATTTTGTGGTTGACTTTACAACTGTGCTAACCTTGGATATTCATAGTAGAAAGATATCCACTGCTTTCAGCTTTGTCTCTGACCAGGAGTTTATGCCTGTGCACAGGAAGATAGTCATCATTACTCCAGTACCTCAGTACTTGCACTTGATGTTGTAGGCTGACTGGGAAGGAGCAGCGTGTTGGTGGCTTTGACCTGATGTGGAACGATGGGCCTGTCAGCAGAGGAGGAGACCTGGGTGCTTCTGTGAATGGGAACTTCATGGCAAACACACACTTAGGTATGTACTCACCCAGTGCTGGCAGGGTGCCCTGCTCACATCCCTTCCTCAGCACGAGGAGAGCACACACCCTTCTCTCTGGAACAAGAGAACAGGGAACATCGACTCTTACAAGATGAAGAGTCCAAAAGGAACGAATGCTTTCCAAAAGTGGATGTGAGCAACTAGATTGCAGAAGCACTACTGAAAACAAACACATAAACGTGGGGGGAACTATGTTGTTTATAGTCCTGCTTTTCAAGCTTTAAATTGTTGCAGTTCTCCATATGTCAGCTTCACTGAAAATCTTATCCACAGTCATTGTGGTAGCCATTTACTAAGCACTCCCCTAAAGCTAGCTGTGTTTTATTTCTTAATGCTATGAATTGGTGGTTGGATTCTGAGGTCATACTTCTGAGAGGCTAACATGTGTCTTGAGTTTATTTGGCAGTACTCAGCTCAGTGTGCCTACAGCCATCGCTGCCTGTAGTTCATAGATAAAAAAAAAACACAAACACAGCTTCAACTGAAAGTGGGCAGTTCCCCTTTGTGCTTGTGAAGGGTGTAAGGTAAGGTCCTGTGCACCTCCCCTGTTAATGTTTTCATTGCAGGCTGCTTCAATGACAGGAAGAAACAACTGAAAGAGCTCTTCGGGAATCTTCCTGCACAGCAGACAGTGTAAGGCCGATCCCAAGCTTGGCTTGGAAGATTACTATAAAGTTCATGGTCTCTCTTCCTCCTATTGTGCAGCAGCAGTTCACATTTCTCTCCGCCTTAGCCCAAGACAGCTGGCCTTCTTGTTTCTGAAGGCTTCCCCAGCTGGGAAGCTGTGACAGGCTCGAATAAAATATTTTACAGTGGCTGACAAGGCACTCGCAGGTGATGCTGGCTTCTCAGCTTCCCACCTGCATTCTGCATAGAGTATGAGAAAATAAAGCAGCTGAACGCAGTCTGACCAGCAAAACAAAGCTTTTAGGGAAAGCAGACACCTGATCCTTCTGCTGCTACTACTATGGAAACATGTCAGATCATAAAACTTGTTGCCATGATACTGTAAAAATAACCTTGCCATCACATGTTAGAGACATTTCCTGGCTGTACTATGCAGGTTATGTAAGAGTGCAGTTATAACACAGGCACTTGGCAATGCACTGCCATTCACTTCCAGAACAGATGTAAGGTGCCTCAGATTCTAAGTTAACATTACTTTCAATCTGTGTGTCTCTAACTTAAGCTTGAAGTGGAAAGCAGATGAGCTACCTGGAGAGCCAGTGACACGTGGACAACTGCAATGTTTGAAGTCTTTAAACTCTATTAAAATAATCTTTACAGAAGTCCAGAAGGGGAAGGGCAGACGCTTTCTTGTAAAAATAAAAATCACAGTAGTGCACTAGCAATTACGATTAACTTTCAAAAATCTTACCGTGGTTTTAACCAACCTGTATGGGGACTGCAAGCTCAGGATGAAGGGTAGTGCATAAGACAGGACCTTTTACAACCTCTGAAGAAAGGGTTACAGCTTAAATCAGTTATCCCTCTACTACAGGCCAAGTCCAGGCTCTTTAAGCTGCAGGTTTTTGCTAATAGATGTACATTTTCTTCTTCCATCCTGTTTTGAAAGCCTCATTTTCTGTGTTCTTTTGGCTCCCAACTTGACAGCAGCCTGTGTTTTCCCAGTGAGACTAACAGGATGCTGCCTTCTTCTGTTCCTCCCTACACATCTTTAAGGAGATTCCTGACATGTTTCAGATGTATAGCTTCATTTTGTTTTAATACCACGGGCACACACAGCTCTACTATGCTCTGGGCACACTGCAGATTTACAATTCCTCCTACTCCTGTTCCTGACACTACAGTGAACTGGCTCTGAAGCCAAACTACAGAAGCCCTCACATAAAAACCCAACAACAAACACACACACAGTTAGGAATGCCCCACAGTGCTGATTTTAATAATCCCCCTTGCAAGCAGCTGTTTGTCAGAGGCCGTGAATAAGGCAGTGTTCCAGCAGTTGCCTGTGCCCTGCTCTGCCCCCCAGTCCTCAGCAAGGAGCAGGCAGGGTTTACAGCTGGAAGAACTGCAGTCGAGGGGCTGCACCTTTCCCTGTGCCCACCAGGTTCTTCAGGAGAGGCTCCAGCAACGCCAGGAGTGCTGGGAATCCTGGAGGCTATGTCGGATACAGTGCAAACACCGTGAGGGACAGCCCAGCCACACCATGCTCTGCACGCGGTCGCAGCGATGGCACGGCTGCCTCAGCCTTCCAGGATGCGATTGATGAGTTTCATTTCTTCCGGGGTCATGGGGTTCAGGTTAAATCCCTTCAGCTCAGGTTTACCTGTGAGAAGGTGCAGGACATTGGGATTCCGCTATAAAATGCATTCAGCGTTCCGCATGAACAGGAAATGCGGGGAGGGCAGTGCTGCAATCACAGCACCACGAAGGTTGGAAAAGAATTCTGAGCTCATCAAGGCCAACCCCAACCCACCCCACTGTGCCCACTGACCACGTCCCTCAGTTCTTGGACGCCTCCAGGGACGGTGACCCCACCACCCCCTGGGCAGCCTGTGCCACTGCATCGCTGCTCCTTTGGAGAATAAACCGTTCCTAATAGCCAACCTGCTCGTCGCTGTGTGCTTTGGGAGCCTGTTCAGCACGCTGCTGGGTGACAGCTTTGCAGCAAGAACTACACATTATTGCTGGAGCAGGGAGGGAATTGCAAAGCGAGAGGAAAAGCGGCCCCAGCAGCACCCAGACCTTGAGCTTCCGGAGTCTCCCCTCAACATCTGCTCCCAGACCTTTGCTGTGGGGTTCAAGACCAGGCGAATTTACCTTGAGCTTCAAAGAGACGGTTGACCTTCACACGCAGCTCCTTCCGGAGGTTGTTTATCTCCTCGTCCAGATGTTCCTGATCTGAAAATAGCAGGGCAGGAATAAGGGGGACCGGGGCTGAACACGGGACCAACGGAGAGCCCGCAGGACCTGGGGGCAGGAGGGGGCCGGCTCCAGCCGCGCTCTGGCAGCGCTCGCTGCCCGGGGGCTACACGGGATGGCAGCGGCCACGGGGCTCTGCGTGCCCGCAGACGAGGGGTTATTTAGCTCAAACCTCGTCACGGCCAGCACCGGGCAGGGCCCGCCGTACCCTTCTGCAGCATCTCCTTGGTCTTCGCCTTGGGCAGCTCGATGAACATGTTCCCGAAGCAGACCGTGGCTTTTCCTGCGGGGGAGCAGCATCGTGGCTCAGCGGCGCCCACGCCGCCCCCATCCCCGCGGGGCTCCCGGCCTCACCCTCGGGCTCCGGGTCCTTGTGCAGCGCCCGCAGCGCCTCGCGGTTCCGGTTCCGCTTCACGTCCAGGTCGACGATCTGCGGAGAGACGGGAGGAGAGGAGAGGGAAGGAGAGGGGCCGGGCAGGGCGGTGCCGCGCTGCGGGCCGGGCCGGGCCGCACCTGCTGCCGCGCCGCCAGCACGTCCTCGGCCAGCTCCTCCACCTCGGCCAGGTAGCGCAGCACGAAGGCCGGGTCCCGCGCCATGGCGGCCAGCCCCGCTCCGTCCGTTTCCGCTCCCCGCCGGGCGGCTGCCGCGGCCGGGCCCGGGAGTTCCGCGGCGGAGGGGAAGCGGCGGGCGGCGGAGCGCCCCCGTGCGGACACCGCCACCGTGGAGGACCGGGAGGGGACAGCGCCACCGTAGGGATAGAGTGGGAAGAGCGCCCCCGTGCGGACACGGCGGGACGCGGCCGGGCCGGAGCGCGGGGTGGGGCCGCTGCCGGCGGGGAGCGGAGGTTCCGCTCTTCGGGGACGGAGGGAACGGCGCGGAGCCGCGGCACGGCGCTTCGTGCTCGGTGTCAGGGCGAGGTCCTGCCCCCTGAGGGCGGCCCCGAGCCGCCAGAGCTCAGGGAGCGCCGGGACGCCGCTCTCGGTCGCGGGGTCTGGTTTCGGGGCTCCCCGTGCGGAGCCGGGGGTTGGGCTCGGTCATCCCTTCCATCTCGGGGTGTTCCGCGGTTCCGCGGCCCGGAGGAGGGCTGCGAGGAGCGGGGCACTTGGTGTGCGAATAATCCCCGGAGGAAGATTAACCAGATCGGAAGATTACCGGCCCTAATCGCGTAAAGTCGTTTGTGACAGTTAACAGCAGAGATCTCAGCCTGCGGCAGCGTGTGCTAAAATAAGAAGGCTCCCAGCGAAGTGGTGGAAATGAGCACTTGCGCGCAGCATCCTGGCCGGGCTGGGAGTGATTCAGGCTTGGTTTGGATTTTTTCCTGACACCAACCAGAAGAAGCAGCAGGACTGGGGCTAGATGCCAAAGCTGAGAAATGCTCCTTTCCAGTGGGGGTTTCAAGGTGGAGCTGGGAGCCAGCTGCTCCCCATCCACAGCGCTCTCTCCCGGGGGGTCTCGGTGTGACGTGGGTGCCGGGGCTGGCTGCAGGGGGACACAACATGCGTGGGAGAGACCTGCCCTGCAGCCCCACACCGCAGCGTCCACCGCAGAGCCCTTGGCTCCAGCTCTCTGCCTGGCGCGCAGGCAGCATTTGATCCTTTCTGCTTTGATGGGATCAGGAGACAGCGTGCCTGATTTCCATAATGCGTGCTGGGATCGCAGCTGGAGCTGGAGCTGGGTTTGCTTCCCAGGGACGCACGCTCTTCAGACCTCTGTGGGCAGTAGAAGCTGTGGCCGTCTGTCCTGCCTCACATGCGTGGACACGGCCTCTGGGGGTCAGGATTGGGTGCTGGGAAGGGGGATGGGGATGGGGATGGGGATGGGGATGGGGAT
>NC_034427.1:9933119-9935299 GCF_002078875.1 Numida meleagris
GATGGGGATGGGGATAGGGATGGGGATGGGGATGGGGATAGGGATGGGGATGGGGATGGGGATGGGGATGGGGATGGGGATGGGGATGGAGATGGAGACGGGCTGCCTGCATCCTAGCAGCAGTACAGAGAAGCCCAGTGACCATCCTTGAGGCAGGCAGTGCTGCTCGCAGGCTCACACCAAAATAAAGGCCGGGTTTTGCCAGGGCCATGCAGAGATCACCGCTCAACACGGGAGCTGCGGCTGAGCTGTGGCAGGAGGCATCGCAAAGCCTTGGGCACCTGGAAAACATTCCCGAGGCAGCGAGTGGCTGCTGGTGCCACGCTCTGCAGGCCTCTCCCATAGGAGGCTCAGAGCCAGGCGCAAATCATCGCGGCCTTTCTTCTCCTGGACCCAGTGCCGCAGACAAGCCGCTCGCCTGGAAGCTGGACTCAGCCCGGAGGCCCACACGGATTGATTGCATGTTTATGTGCCCTCCTGGGAACCTGCGCAGCCGGAGCATGTGGCCACCCGCCCGCTGCTACGGGATGGTTTGCATCACTCTGTGTTTTGTTGCGCAAAGAGAAGGTTTGGGTTTCAGCACGTTCCTTTTTCTTTCTTTCTCGCGGCACTTTTATTGATGCAGCTTGAAACCCTCCCTGCCTGCCTGCTGACAGCTGCACAGGAAGGCTTCAGGGATGTTTATAGGGCTGTTTTTTTTTTTTCTCATTTTTCCCTGTGATTGCCAGGGTCTGTTGTTAAGATAAATCAGACATCAAACCACAGTCACCTCACATTCAGGCAGTGGGCATTCAGCTCCAGTTGGAGGAGGTGTTTCAGGGTTTGTGGAGGAGGGGGCCCCTGCTCCCCCTGGTTTCCCCTTGTCCTGGGGCTGTACCCACCATCACCTGAGGGTTATGGTACCAGCCCTGCACCACTGCCAAGAGTCCCAGAGACCGAGTGTGGGGGTACCTGGGCAGCGCTCAGACCCCTCTGCACCAGGAACACTTCCCCTGCCTCTGGACAGCCAAGGCTCTTTTCCTTTCCTCCCGGGATGCAGGCAGCATCCCCTTCCCCAGATGTGTTTTCACAGAGGGGATCTGTCAGGAACATCTCAAGGTTGGGCAGCATTTAAGTCGCATTACCCGCACCAACATATGCACCTTGCAGAGGGCTGCCTCTGCTCCTCTCGGCTGCCCAATGCCTTCCTCCCACAGCGTGTTCCCTGGGCTTCATACACCAGCAACCCAGGCTCTCCCCAGCTCTGAGCTGATCCCCCTTGCCACTGTGCGAGACGGAGTTGGAAAGTTGGCTGCGTTTCCCAGGATAAAACAGACTCCCCCTCTCTGTGTGCTGCAGTGTGCGCACTGGGGGCCAGGCTCCATCTACGCGCTTGGCTCCTTCGGCAGCAGCCGCACTGGGGTGAGCCTGGGAGGCTGAAAAGCAGCCAGCAGAGAGGGGCTGAGGCTGCTGTAAAGAGACAGCTGCCTCCATGCCATCACTCTCCCTGGAGACACCCTGCAAAGCAGCTAAAAGCCCCTTTCCCTCCCCTGTGGGTCTCTGGGCGCTGCTGGGGATGCTGGCACCGTGCTCCCTATACCCCAGGACAGGGGATGCTCAGGATATGCTGCTTCTGAACGCTGATGGGCAGCAAATGGAGGAGAGGCGGAGGGGAAGAGCCAGGTCCATGCACAGACCTTGGTGCTTGGCTGCGGTTGTGCAGCTCCTCGGAGGCTTTCCCCATGGCTGGGCTTGGGCTCAGCCCAGGGGGCTCCAGATGCCGGGGGGGAGCAGCCCCAGCGGCTGCCCTCTTCCCTCCCTCAGGCTGCCTTGGGTGAGAGCCTGGTGGCCTATGTCCCTGTGTCTCTATGTCCTTGAGTCCCCGTGATCCTGTGTCCCAATGTCCCCATGTTTCTGTGTCCCCATGTCCCTGCTCCGGCCCCACAGCACCTTTGTGCACCCAGGCCCAGGCTCTCCCCGCCCGGACGCGTTCGGGGCCGGAACCACGGGCAGGCTTTGCCGTGCCGAGGGCTGGGGGCTGGGGGAGCTCCAGCCTCTGGCGATGCGGGCGGAGATCCTCGGGCAGCTGGGCCGGGGATTCGGCCGGCAGCGGGGCTGTGCCGGTCCGAGCCGGGGGTGCCGGGGATCCGGGCAGGGGGAGGCGCCCACGGGGCGCTGCCCTTTCCGGGAGAGGGGGAGCG
>NC_034427.1:9935659-10042656 GCF_002078875.1 Numida meleagris
GGGCGGGAGGCGCGGCCCCCCCGGCCCGGCGGTACCGGCTGCGGGACGGCTGCTGGGTGCTGTGCGCCCTCCTCGTCTGCTTCGCGGACGGCGCTTCGGACCTGTGGCTGGCGGCCCGCTACTACCTGGAGGGGCAGCTGTGGTGGTTCGGGCTGACGCTGCTCTTCGTGCTGCTGCCCTCGCTCGTGGTGCAGCTGCTCAGCTTCAGGTGGTTCGTGTACGACTTCGCCGTCGGCACCAAGGACAGCGCCGGCAGCACCAAGGACAGCGCCCGCGGCCGCCGTGGCTGCTGCCGCCTCTGCGTCTGGTTGCTGCAGGGCTGCATCCACCTGCTGCAGCTGGGGCAGGTCTGGAGGTAAAAGGGGGGGGTCACAGGGATGGGATGGGGATGGGTCTTGTGAGGCTGTAGGTCTGCATCCAGCTGCTGCAGGAGGGGCAGGTCTGGAGGTAAAAGGAGGGGGTCACAGGGATGGGATGGGGACAGAGGGAGGGGCAGCACACAGCAGGGACACGAGCGGGGATCACCAGGTGCAGGGAGGATGGAGGACACAGGTGGGGATGGCTGGGACACAGGTGGGGGGTGTAGGTGGGCATGGCAGTGTGCAGCTGGGGTGGGCGAGGGGACCGGTCCCTCTGCAACCACAGAAGGGGGTGGAGGGCTCTTGGCAGAGCCTGGCTACGAGCAGGAGCTGTGGGTGTGGGCAGGGAGTGAGGGGCTGCAGCCCTGCAGGGTGGCACAGGCCTGTTGTCCCTGGGTGGTGCTGGGCCTGGTGAGGGCATCTGCCTGGCCATGGGTCATCCTGGGGATATGCAGTGTTTCTGCTGAGCACCAAGCACGTCAGGCTCAGAGGCTCTTCCTCTGTGTCCCCAGGTCCTGTTTGGAGCTGTTGTGGGCAAGGAGGGGATGGTTGTCCCCAGGTTTCCCCATGGGGCTGCATTTCTGCTCCCTGCCCTGCTGGGCCTGCAGGCAGAGTGAAAAGCAGTTGGCCCAGAGCAGACTTGAGCCCCTTTGCATGCTCCTCTGCACACCCTCCCGAAGCTGATGGTTTCTTGGCACGCTCATTTCCCTCTGAGCACCTTTCCCTGCGTGATGGAGCCGGTGCCGCTCCCTCCCAGCTCTGCTGAGCTCCATCCACTGCTCTGCAATGGAGCTGATGCCTGGAGACGCTGGGAGGGGAGTGGAGACAATGGCATATTCCTGAAACAATGCCCTGAGCAAGCGATGCTCTTGGTCCTGTTTTGGTGCTGCTTCCCTTCCTGAGCTACTGTGGCACAGAGGCTGCTCTCCTCCTTGTTGTTGTCTGCATGCGCTTCTCTGCTGCTTTTCTTGGGATGCTGTGGGGATCTCTAACTTTGTTTCACAGTGCAACGTGCTCTGTGTCAGCAGCTCCTGCCCTTCTCTCCCTGCCTGCCCTCCATCCCCTCGGTCCAGTTCTCGGTGCGGTGGCAGCAGGATGGGAGCAATCCAGCTCTGGGTGTACTGGGGGAGCTGGGAGGGAGGACGATCTCCCCAGGGCCTGGTGGGCAATTACCGGGGTTTGGCCGGAGTCGGGTCGGGTTTTGCTCCCAGTTGTGTCAGCCGCAGTCTCCTATCTGCTGCAGGCTCCTAAGCCAATTAAAGTGGTAACTCTCAGCACTGACCCTCCAGGACACGTTGGTTTCAAGCTGCAGCTGAGGCTCTTTCTAATCCAAGGATTTGGGATTTGCTCGGGTGACCAGTTAAATGCAGTTCGCTAAACCCATTAGCGAGACTGGATCCGGTGCAGGTGGATGTGACAGTTTAAGAAGTGTTGAATTATAGCCAAATAAACAATGCATGTGGAAGGAAGGCTTTTCCTTGGCCATGATGCTGGGCCCTCCCTGCCCATGCCTCCCCTCCCTGCATTTATCCACCCCCACGGCCACTGTGATTCCCTCAGCAGCTCTCACCCACCCCAATCAATCCCTGCATGGCCCCAGATGCGCTCCAAAGCCCTGCAATTGGGGTGGGGTGGGGCTGCAGGGAAGGGGGCACCGGGGAGCATGGTCTGTGTGCTGGCTGGGCATCGGTCTGCACAAGGGGCCCTCCCCAATGGCTCAGCTTTGTGGGTTGTGTCATGGATTGGCATGGCTACAACAGGAAAGCCATTTTCTCCTTGTTTTAATAAAGCGATAAGGGACGACATCCCAAATTACCTGTCAAGAAAATTACACTCCCTATTGCTCACTCTCAGACTGGGGGGGTCCTGTGGCTTCTCTCCTGAGGACAATGACCACTGGTGCTGGAAGAGCCAGGGTTAGGGTTAGGATTGGCATTAGGGTTAGGATTAGGACCCTGCTTTTCTCCCAAGCTTTGCAAACTGGGATGGCACTGGGACCACAGGCATCAACCGGAGATGGTTTGGGAGCTCAGGACCAGGTCAGTGATGTAGCTGTGGGATGACCAATGACTGCGGGGCCGTGCTGTGGGGCCAGGGGTGAGCAAACAGTGCTCCTGCCCTCACTGCCACCCCAACCCTCCATGGAGATTTTTGTCAGATTGGGATTTTTAATACAAAGGAGGCAGTAATTAGCCCTAAGAGCCCTCTCTGTTGGTTTCTGCCTCATCATCAGTTTTTTGAAAATTAAATGATTTTTTTTTTAAAGTAATTGATTCTGTATTTCTCATGCAGCTGCTGCTGCGCTCAGTTCATAAAAACCTGGCGGTGCTCCGTCAGCGCGCGCGGGGATCTTTTCCTGGGCTGAAACACAAACGGCGTGATCAAATGCATAACAAATAGGAATCAGCATTTCATTCTGGCAAGTTGATGGGAGATGAAATCTCGGTTTAATGAGATCTATGGAGCTGACAGGAAGACGGGAGAATAACCGTGCCCCACCGAAAGCGGGGGGAGCCCGAGGGCCACTTGTTGAGCGGTGAGGAGCTGCAGATAGGGGTGTGCGTGTTTTCCCAGTCCCACCCCACTTCCACTGTGGTGCCGGATGGAAATGGCATCATTTGCCAACAGGGACATCTTGTCTGGCTGCCAGCTCTCAAAGGTCTTTGGGAGGTTCTCAGAAATGGGATGGCAGAGCCCAGCCTGTGTCCCCCCAGCTTCCCTCTGCCCCCCACTGCTCCTTTTGGCCACCCCAGCCCCTCCAGCACCGGCTCATGGCACAGCCCGGCAGGATGCGGCTGCCACCACGTGGCGCTGGGCTCTTCTCCAGAGAGGAGAGGCTGCAGAAGGAGCCATACGGAGCAGGGATGTGGAGAGGGAGAAGCCAGATGGGAAGGCTGAAATCAGCCCGGCTGAGCCCCGGCCGCAGCAGGGCCCTTGGGCTGCCCCGGCTTCATGTGAGCCAGGAGAGAGGATGCTGGAGCCGGGCAGAAAGGCGATGGAGCCTGGCAGGAAGGTGATGGAAGTGGCTCTGGAGGATGCTGCAGGCAGTGCCACACAGACACCCCATGCCCTCTCCCTGCCAAGCGGCACCAGGAGCCCCGTGGGGCTGGTGTCCCTGCCCTCCCTCCTGCACACTGTAGGAGCAGATGGTGGTGGCAGCAGGGTGGCTCGGGGGCCTGGGTGGCACCAGCTGACACCTCCTCCCCCCATCTCTGGGCCATGCAGCCCCCAACCCTGCACCAGCCCTGCAGTGGCCACTGGTGTGGGAGGCCCCGGGACAAGGCCACGAAGAGAACAGAGGCGGCTTCTGCCTCCTCCTGCTGATGGATGATCTGAAAGTGCTGGGATCAGGGCTTCTCCCAGCGCTCACGGGCTAATGGAGTCGACTGACAGCGTTTTATGGATCTGATATAAAGGCCATCAGTTTGTGTGACATTTTTACTAGGTTGGGAGGGAGCTTTATGGTCTGACTTCCTTTTGCTTAATCTTTCTGTTTTCGTACTCATCTGTCTCCCTTCTCTCCTCCCGAACCGGTGAGCAGTCAGTGTGGAGCAGCCTGGGCACATCCATCCCCGAGTCCCCTCCACAGGACACGTGTTCCCTCCATAGGACATGGCATTTACCTGAGCCTCGCTGGCCCAGTGCCATGGGGAGGGCTCCCGGTGACTCAGTGCTGTGTGCGTCGGTGCCACGCACAGCTCCACTGACCCCAAGTGTAGACCATATGGCCGTGCCCATGCCCCCAGCCCTGCCAAGAGTCGAGGCAGCACCGGCACGGCAGCTCCCTGTGGGCACCCCGCACGACCAGCTGGTCCTCCTGCTCCCTCCTTCCTCTGCCCAGGGCAGGCAGTGTGGGCTGCGAGCCAGCCAGGACTAAAATATCCCCTTTGAGAAGCAACCTGGCATGGTGATGGGCTGCGAGCAGGGCACCTGAAATGTGCAGGGGATGAAGAGTGGGGTCATGGCTGGGGGAAGGAATGAGATCCTGCGCCAGGGAGAAGAGGGCTCAGGGCTGGATGGGAGTGGGTCTGGCTTGGCACCAGCGTCGTGTGCAGCATCCCTGCTGCTCCACACCTGCAGCATGAGGGTCTCCACGGCCTCATATGGGAGGGATGTGCCATGCTGCAGCAGGACAGCAGCACCACGGGGCATAGCTGTGGGATGTGAGCGTGGCGGGGGCCGTCCTCAACACTCCCCCCCTCGCGCAGGTACCTCCGCACGCTGTACCTGGGGCTGCAGAGCCGCTGGCAGGCCGAGCACCGCCGCCGCCACTTCTACTGGAGGATGATGTTCGAGAACGCGGATATCAGCATGCTGCGGCTGCTGGAGACTTTCCTGAAGAGCGCGCCGCAGCTGGTGCTGCAGCTCAGCATCATGGTGCAGCAGAGTGACATCGAGTCGCTGCAGGGTAGGGACCCTCCAGGCGGTGGGGAGGGGCGGGGGGGGCTGCAGCCTGGTGACAGCCTTGTCCCCTCCTCACCCCCACCCCATTCTCATGGCCCCTCTGTGCCCGCAGTGTTCTCAGCCTCGGCCTCGCTCGTCTCCCTGGCGTGGATGATCGCCTCCTACCAGAAGGTGCTGCGGGACTCGCGGGAGGACAAGATGCCCATGTCCTACAAAGGTGCCGTGGTGCAGATCCTGTGGCACCTCTTCACCATCGCCGCCCGCGCCATCGCCTTCGCCCTCTTTGCCTCCGTGTTCCAGCTCTACTTCGGCATCTTCATCGTCACCCACTGGTGCATCATGACCTTCTGGATCATCCAGGGCGAGACGGACTTCTGCATGTCCAAGTGGGAGGAGATCATCTACAACATGGTGGTGGGCATCATCTACATCTTCTGTTGGTTCAACGTCAAGGAGGGACGGAGCCGCTACCGCATGTGCATCTACTACGTCATCACGCTGTCGGAGAACGCTGCCCTCACCATCCTCTGGTTCCTCCACTATGACCGCAAGACTATGTCCGACTTCAACGCCTTAATCCTCGTCTGCGTGGTCAGCTCCAGCTTCGCCCTCGGCATCTTCTTCATGTTCATCTACTACTGCCTCTTGCACCCCAATGGCCCCATGTTCGGCCCCAGCTCCGGGGGCTGCATTTTCCGGCAGCGGCCGCCCCCGGTGCCGAGTTCCCCGGCAGACGTGGTCACCAGCCCCCCGCGCTCACTGCCGCGGACTACAGGGGGGGAGCGGGAAGGGGCGCCGGGGGAGCGGGACAGCTGTGTGCCCGTCTTCCAGGTGCGGCCCTGCGCCCCAACGCCGCCGGCTGCCCGCGCCCCGCGGACAGAGGGACCCGTCATCCGCATAGACCTCCCCAGGAAGAAGTACCCGGCCTGGGACGCCCATTTCATCGACCGGCGCCTGCGGAAAACCATCCTGGCGCTGGAGTACGCCTCGCCCAGCACCCCGCGCCTACAGTACCGCACGCCCGGAGTGTCCCAGGAGCTCCTGGAGTACGAGACCACCGTGTAGGGCAGGGGCGTCCCCGGCCGGGCTGTCCCATCTCTTCGCAGCGTTTTGCCTTTCTTTTCGGTTTGCTGGCACCGAGGGGTGGCCGCGCCGAGCGCCCCGCGGGCAGGGGCCGGTGAGGTCCCTAGGTGCTATCCCCCCACGGGCCGGCTGCGCGCCGGGGGCTCGTCCTTGCCAAAATACCTCACCTGTGCCTGAGCCGCCAGGTCGGTGGCACAGGGTGGGGGCCGCAGGGTGCACGGGGACAGCAGGGACCCGGCTCTGGTGAGGGGCTTTGGGCACAGAGGGATGTGGCACAGGGGGGATGTGGAGAATGTGGGTGCTGGGGGAGGGCCGTGCGACTGGGGGGTCTGGAGTGGGGTTGGGAGCTCCTGTCAACCCCCAAGGAGTGTGTGGCTTGGGGCCAGAGCAGCCCTCCCATGTTCCCCTTCATCTCAGCCTCAATTCCCCCACACATGCTCCATCTGTGCCCGCCACCCCAGGGGTCACCGCTCCATGCATGGGGCACAGACCCTGGCCCTGAGGTCAGTGGTGGGGGACACAACACCTCGCCACCCCCTCCTGCCCTCCTGGGAACCACTTCATCGCATTGTGTTGGTTTTCACCGGGCAGGTGACATTTTGTGTGACATTTTCTACCTCCACTGACGCTGGTGGGGCAGGGCCTGGCTGGCACCGGGAGGGCTGTGCGGGGCAGTGGTCATGTGCCTGGGGGCTCCCCAAAGCCGCATTCACCCTCATTCATTCTTCCCTCCGTTCCCCAGCTGGGAGCGCCTCCATCCACCCCCCATCAGCATCAGCCTCCCCAGCTCAGCGGTGGGAACCTGAGCCAGGACGTTGCCCCCAGCCCCCCACTGCCTCCCCAGAGGATCAGGGCTGTCCTGGGCTCTGCATTTGAATGTGTGCGTGGCTCGATCCTAGCCCGCAGTGTCCCCTGCCCTAAGGGCTGTGCTGAATGTACCCCCACCCTGTGTTCGTGCCCCGTGTCTGTGTGTCTGTGTGTGTGTGTATGTGTGTGTTTGCAGCTGGGTTCGCAGGGCAGAGCTGCTGCCCTCTGGGCACGCATCCCATCCAGAGCCCCCCACAGCCCCGGTGCCTTCCTCCAGTCCTGGTGTGCCCGCAGTGTCCCATGGTGCTGGGGGGTGCCTGTTGGGCTGCATTGCTTCTGTTTCCCATTTCTCCATAGCTCAAGGGATGACCGCAGGCTGGGGTGGGCCACGTGGGGTCACTGGTGCTAACTGGTGCTATCTGAATGCCTCGGAAACCCTTCTGGAGGAGCGCACAGAGCAGAGATGGGTCTGGGCAGCGGGCTGGGCCCCCCCGGGACCCGCACTCCTCCTCTACCACTAAGAATGGGCAAAAAATCCCACTCTATCCCACCGAGCCCCAGGGCAGCCCCAGCCCGGTCCCGGTGGAGGAGGCGGCCGTTATCCTCAGGGAAGCGCAATGGGAAGAAAGGAGCCAGCTGGGCATGGGGCAGCTGCGTGCCAGCAACCGGGAGCCCCACAGCCACCAAGTAGCCGCTGCACCAGTGCCATGTTGGTGCGACGCCAGTGCCATGCCAGTGCTGGATGCCGCAGCCCTCTGCCCATGACCACCATGAGGAGCCATGCAGCCTGGGCTGAGCTGCAGCCCGTGCCCTTCCCAGGGGCACAGGTCATAGGGACTCTTTTCTATGCACTCATGCCACGGTACCCTCAGCCCCGGGCTGCTCCCGTGTTGGGATCTGGGCAGTGGCTGCGGTGTGGGGCGGTGTGGGATGGCACGTGGCCACTCCACTGCTCCATCCTCATGGCTCCCGTGCCCGGTGGCTCCCCAGCCCTGCTCCAGTCAGGATGAATGGGCAGTGCTGGGGGAGCCAAGCCCGACTGGCGGCAGTGACAATGGCAGCGGTGTCAGGACAGCAGCACTCGCTGGGACCGCACCAAGAGGGCTCGAGCTGGGGCTGAGCTGGGCACCACAGGGCAGGGGCAGCTCTGGGGGGCCTCAGTCCTTGGGGGGGACAGCGGGACTGCCCTGAGTTCAGGGAACGGGGGATGCAGCTCGGACCAGGACCGGGCCCTGCTGCTCTGGGCTGGGGCTGTTTCTCCCCAGCGGGGGACTGCGGGTCTCAGCCACATCCCCCCCCCGGTGCTCGGGACCTGGGATCCCGGCTGTCACGTACTGTAAATACTCTGTGTGCCACCTTCTTCTCTGGGACCCTCGGCGCGGGCAGGGGGTGAGCGAGAGACCGGGGTCTGACCGAGACTTTTTTGTATACCACAAACGTTTTGTATATTTTTAATTTTGCTGCAACATGAGATATTAAATTCATTTCAATAAGCGCTGCCTGCCAGAGCCTTTTCCTTGCTAGCTCCTCCAGCTCTCCCCAGTCCCCACCATGCCGCCAGGCTCAGGGCCCTGCAGCAGGGCTCCCCGGATGCTGGGGACATTTGGAGGCAGCTGTGCACGTACCACCTGCCTGGAGCCCTCGGCCCTGCTGCCTCTGGCAGGGAAGGGGTGTGCAGGCAGGATGTGGTGTGCCGGGGAGGAAACTGCCAGACACAGCCTTGTCGCCAGCGATCCCAGTCCTGCATGCCAGGGGGCCCTGATCCCCATCTGACCCCCAGACCCACAGCAGGGGTCCGTGGGCTGCCCTGAGAGAGGTTTGGGCGTTGCTGAGTGGCCTCAAGATGGACTCCTCCTCCATGCCAGGATGGGGGCAGGATGGGGTCCAGGAGCCCCTGGATGCTGCCCCAGAGATGGGGCTGGTGTGGGACCATGGGATCTCTGTGGTAGTGAGAGGAAGGGGCTGCTCTGCTGCACAGTGCATGAGCATCCCCAGCCCTGATTCTGATCCTGGTCCTGACCCAGTCCAGCCCAGAGCCACTTCTAGTCCCAGTCCCATATCAGTCACAGGCACTGTCTTGTACCAGTCTCAGGCTCAGTTCCATCCCAGTCCCATCCCAGTCTCATACCAGTTCTGGTCCTTTTCACAGTGCCAGTGCCAGTGCCAGTCCCAGCTCAATCCCAGTTCCATACCAGTTCTGGTCTCAGGCCCAGCCCAGTCAAACTCCAGTCCCACTATCAGTCCCAGTTCCAGCCCAGCCCAGCACCCACGGAGAGGCAGGAACTCACATCCGAGCCATTCTGGTGGAGTTTCCGACAGGAAAACAACAAAGGCGTTGGACAGAGAGGACGGCGGCAGCGCCATGGACTGCGAGGCCAAGAAAGGGAAGAAGGTGTGTGCGTTTCGGGCCCATGGCTCCGTGGGGCTTGGGGTGCCGGGATGAGGGTTGGGAGATGAGGGGTCCCCTCGGTGCTGGGGCTGAGCCCCCCAGGTTTCAGGGGGGATCCAGCGGGGAGGAGCCGCGCTGACGTGTCCCCGCACCCTGCAGGGCTTCGTGTCACCCATCCGGCGCCTGGTGTTCCCCAAGGCTGCGCGGAGGACAGCGCTCCGCAGCAGTGTCTACCGGCGGCCGCTGCACTCGGTGCCGCTGTACCCCCCCGACTACCTGATCGACCCCCAGATCCTGCTGCACGACTACGTGGAGAAGGAGGTGAAGGTAAAGTAGGGGTTACCCACAGGGGATGGGTGTGTTTCTGGTCCCCTTCTGCCCAGGGACGGGGCGAGTAGGGGGGTGCAAGTGTGCTCCCCATGGCCCTGCACTGTGTTCCCCTTGCACACCACGGGGGGTGCCATCTCTCCACCCCAAAAGTACCCCTGGCTCTGTCCCCCCAGTTTTTGGGCCACCTGACCTGGGTGACAGCCTCACTGAACCCCTCCAGCCGGGACGAGGTGCTGCAGCTGCTGGACACCGCCAGGGTAAGGGAGTCCCCAGTACCCCATTTGTCACCCCTCCATGCTACCCCACAGTGGCATCAAATCCCCACACCTCGGCATGTGCTCTGCCTGCAGCAACTGAAGGAGCTGCCCCTGCAGACAACCCCGGAGCAGGACAGCATCCTGAGCCTGTCGGCCCGCTGCCTGCTGCTCACCTGGCGCGACGATGAGGAGCTGATCCTGCGCATCCCCACGCACGAGATCGCCGCGGCCTCCTACCTGCGTGACGACGCTCTGCACCTCCTCATCCTCAAAACAGGTGTGGGCACCTCACTGCAATACAGCTGGCCCCAAGCACCCGGCTCCTTCATGCGATGGGGAGGAGCCAGCTCCATCTTCTGGCCCCGTTGCAGGGCATCTCCATGCGCTGCAGCCACCCACTGCTCCCGCTGCTCCTGTAGACAGCTCCCAGCTGTGCTCCCAGCCCCGGCTGCACCTAATGGCAGCAGGAGAGGATGTGGGAAGTGCCCCCTACCCCTCTGCATCCAGCTCAGATGGGGCTTAGGGGCTCTGGCACTCAGCAAACCCGGGCTCCTGGGGAGGGGGCTGAGCCCCAGTCTGGTCACGGGGTGCATCCCTAAGCCCCCTGGCCCTAAGCCCTCTACCCCCAGTCAGTGGGATGGGGGAGGTCCGGGAGCTGGGGTCCCCAGTCTGACGCCCCATCCCTCCTCGCTGCCTCCAGGCCTGGGAGTGGACCCAGTTCCCGCTGGAGCACACCCCGAAGCGGCCCCGATGCCGGAGGTTCCCCCGGCTGAGAAGCGCTCGGGGAGCGCGTGGCCGGAGCCTGGGCGGCTGGGAGGCGCGATGGAGCGGCGGCACACCATCTGCAGCCTGGACTGGCGTGCGGCGCGGGGCGGGCAGGAGGGCCGGCAGGGCGGCAGCCTGGAGAGGCGGAGGGGAGGCAGCTGGGAGCGGCGGCAACGCGGGCGGCCGTCGGGCAGCTGGGAGCGGAGGCAGCCGTGCGGCGGCAGCTGGGAGCGGCGGCGGATCGGCACGGCGGGAGGAAGCTGGGAGCGCGGCACCGGCTTCGGCAGCTGGGAGCGGCGGCACCCCGGTGGCAACCCGCTGGACCCCCAGGAGCCGTGCCCCGACGCCTACTCCAACCTCGTCATCCTCGCCGTGTCCAACAGGGTGAGCGGCCGTGGGTTCCACGCACGCGGTTCTGTTCCTGGCACGTCCCCACCCCCGCTCCCTCTGTCCCACTGCAGGATGCGGCCGAGGAGTCCTGCGCGCTCATCTGCCAGGTCTTCCAGATCATCTACGGAGATCAGAGCATCGAGTGCGTGGATCGCGCCGGGTACCACTACACCTCCACGCCCACGCGGCCCTGGCTCTCCAGCAGGAGTGAGTGGCTGGAGGCGGGTGTGGGAGCTTTGAGAAGGGTGACACGAGGATGGAGGGCATGAGCACAGCGTGCGGGCTCTCGCCCCAGCTCTCAGAGCTCAGCTTTCCCTCCCCAGGTGACAGCTGCCGCACCGACGGGACGTATGGCTACGACGCTGACTACAGCTGCTGCAGCTCCTTGTGAGTTCCCAGCTCCAGGGCAGGTGCCCATCCCCGCTGCCCTGCCCCATGGGTGCTGTGCATGAGCAGTGCCAGCACCCACTGACCCCCCCCCACCCCATCCTCCAGCAGCAACGGTTCCCATGAGACATTTGAGGCGTATTATAGCGGGACATCCTCACCCTCCTTCCACCAGTCCCACCACAGCCTGGCCACCGCCTGCAGCGGCAGCGACCAGAGCAGCGTGGGGCTGGAGCAGCTGCAGGACTACATGGTGACGGTGAGGGCTGGGGGCAGGTAGGGGTTCCCGCTCCTCTCTGCCACCGCCACCCCCAGCTCCAACCCGTCCCCGTTTCCCCCACAGCTGCGCAACAAGCTGTCACCCCAGGAGATCCAGCAGTTCGCCCTGATGCTCCGTGAGTACCGGCTGGGCACGCCGGTGCAGGAGTACTGCGCTGAGCTCCTGCGCCTCTACGGGGACCGCAGGAAGTTCCTCCTGCTGGGTGAGTACCCCAGGGATCGGGGCGGCCCCGAGGGATGGGTCCATCACTGTGCTACGCCATCCGTGCATCCCTGGGGATGAGGTCCTGGGTGTGCACCGAGGGGTTGGTGGGACCCGCTGCCCCCAGATGGGGCTGGCACGGTCACCCCATGGAGCCTCGTGGCACCTGTCTCAGGGATGAGGCCCTTCATCCCCGATCAAGACATCGGGTACTTTGAGAACTTCCTGGAGAGCATCGGCATCCGGGAGGGCGGCATCCTCACCGACAGCTTCGGCCGCATCAAGCGCAGCATGAGCAACACGTCGGCCTCGGCCGTGCGCAGCTACGACAGCTGGTCCCTGCGCTCTGAGTCTGAGTCCTTCAACCGCATGATCACCGACATCACACACGACATCGAGGCACTGGCGCGGGATGAGGAGGAGGAGGAGGAGGAGGAGGAGGACAACTACCTGTGAGGGAGGCACAGGTCACCATGGACGGGACAGGGCTCTGCTCTCAGCTGGGCTGGTGGCATCTCAGGGCGGTGTCGGTCCGAGGGAGCCCTCGCCAGCAGTGCCAAGTGCTGTAATTTTTGCAGATTGCAATTAAATGAATGAGATGGGATTGGATCAGGTTCTTCCCAGGTGCAAAGGGCACATGTCAGGCAGGGGGCGAGCCAGGGCACAGGGGCAGCTCACAGCTGGGACACCCACCCACCCCAGTGCTGTGCCAAGCTGGGCTGGCACAGGGTGGTGCTCCCAGAGCAAAGCGGGGTCAGCGCAGCTGTGCTGGGACAGGAGGGTGGCAGCCAAAGCCCCCCCATGCCGGGGTCCTGATTGCATTGTGGTGAAGCATTCGTCTTCCTACAGGGTGGGGAGCAGTGGAGATGGCTGTTCCTGGGCTGAGCAAAGCCCCCAGGAGCCCCACCGCCCTGAGCAGGGGGCAGCACCTGGGCAGGCAGTGTGAGGGCTGCCCGCAGTGAGTTATTTCCCTAAAAATGATATATGCAAATCCTTATGCAAGTGAGGCACTCGGGTTTTCTCTTTCCTCCTGCTGGGGACACAGAACTGGGTGGGAAGCGACAATGCTCTGGCCCCATCCTGCACTCCATCCCTGCTGCCCTCGTCCCACGGTGGGTGAGGGGATGGCTGTACGGCCACCGGGGCTGCTTGGGGCTGGGGATGGGACAGGGAGTGTTGTACCGGGGAGGGGTGGGGCCATACCGGGAGGGGCGGGGCCATACTGGGACAGGGAGCAGCATACACCGAGCTCAATGCGGTGGCAGCAGCAGTGGCCTTGGCTTTGCAACAGGGACAGTGACCGGGACCCGTGACACCAGCCAAGGTGAGAGAAGAGCCTCGAGGGCAGCGGGGTCAGGTGGGACTCAAAGAGCCCCTGGTAAAGGGCTGCCCTGCACCACCTCTGCCTGAGACAGCAGCGCTGCTGCAGTGCTGCCCTGCTCTGGATCTGGCCCCTGTCCCATCCCTACTTGGTGTGGTGGCCTCAGGATGGGGACCACAGTCTGGGGGTGGCAGGGGGGCAATACTAATGAAATCAGGGCTGGGGTGCTGGGTGGGAGGTGGTGATGCCATGGTGTCCCATCCTGTCCCCACACTTGGGGTCAGCCACAGGAGCTGCAGAACATGGGGTGCGCCGGGGGATAGCCATTGCCACCAGGTCACTGCATGGGACGGTGGCCTACGATGTGGGGAGTCAGTGGCTGTGGGGTGTGCAGCCACATCTGCTCAGTGCTGGAGAGCATGGTGGGCAAAGGCCCTGGCACACTGCAAAGGACCAGGAGTGAGGGTGGCACAGCTGGGAGGTGGCAGCGATGGTCTCTCGAGGGCCATGGGATGGAGGTGGTGCCGTGCACGTCCCCCACAGTGCCACAGCCCTTTGCTTCCTCCTTTGCTGCACCCTTCTCCTTTCCCCTGGGCTGAGGTCTCCACCGGACAGAGGGAAGTGCCTTCTGGGGGCTTTCCCTGCATTGCTGCTGCTGACAGCACATTTTCCTACCACTTTTTCTTTGGGGGAGAGTTGGGCTTTCGCTTTCGTGGAGCGCAATCTGCCGGTGGGAACGGGGCTGTGAGCACCTGGCTGTGCTGCAGTGGGAGCTGTGGGTGTGGGGCTTTTGGTGCTATTGCAACGGCCCCACTTCTCCCCCCTCCGCTCACAGGATGGGTTGTGTGAGGTCAAAGGAAGCTGGGATCCAAGAGAAGATGCAGCTAGGCCATGACGAGAAGGACCCCGTGTCTGGCAGCAAGCAAGTAAGTGGGAGCTGCAGTGCCCTGGAGGACACAGGAGGCATGGAGCCACCTGGATGGCAGTGGGCACAGGGCTGGGGTGGGCACTGAGGTGGGAGCGCAGGTTCTGTCCCAGCCCACTCTGGTGAGAATAAAGGAATTATGGACAGTCAGAGAGAAATGAAGGTGTTGAGGAAGGAGACGCTCTGCCAGTGCTAAGCGGGTTGGAGCTGGACAAGTGTCCAAGACTCCCACAGTCCCATGCTATGCCCCCATGACACCCCACTGTTTGTCATTCCATTTGCAGCATGATGAAAGCAGAGTGGCTGTGCCCCCTCCAGCGGATGGTGCGTACACACAGAGCTAGGTGGGGAGCGTGGTGAGGCCCTCAGTGGGATCAAACCCCCTGGTGTGGGAGTTCTGTGCTTCCTGGTGGCAGGGATATATGGGTGTCTGGTGCGTGACCCCAGCTTGGGGACAGGCACCCAGGAGTCCCTCTCACTGCAGGCTCGGAGGACAGCATGGTGCTGGCTCTGTACGACTACGAGGCGATGCACTCTGGGGACCTGAGCTTCCAGAAAGGGGAGCGGCTGCGGGTCCTGGAGCAGTACGTGTCCCCTGCTCTGGGCTGTCCCTATGGCTTGCAGGGCTCTGCCCTGGGTGCCGGCAGTGCCCTGTGCTGACCCGTGGCTGTCTGCATCCTCAGGCTGGGAGAGTGGTGGCAGGCACAGTCGCTGGTGACAGGGCGCAAGGGCTTAATCCCCAGCAACTTCGTTGCCCGAGTTAACTCACTGGAGACAGAAGAGTGAGTGTCCCATGCACTCCCATTGCAGTTACCTCCAGTTGTACCCCGTGACCCCACCGTGCCAGGGCTAATATCCTCAGCCCCAGCCTGTGCCAGCCTTGGTTTCCTGGCTCCCAGCAGTGATTGTTGCTTGCTCTGTTCCTGCTGCAGGTGGTTCTTCAAGGGCATCAGCCGGAAGGATGCAGAGCGGCAGCTGCTCAGCCCCGGGAACACATTGGGATCCTTCATGGTTCGGGACAGTGAGACGACCAAAGGTACCAGGGGGTGAGGCCGCTCCAGAGGGGTCTCCCTTCTGCACATCTGACCAGGAAAGGGGGCTCAATATGCCCTGGGGGCTCTGCTTTGCTACTGGGTAGGAGCTGGGGTCTGTCTTCCTGCTGTGAACATCCCTGCAAGAGCCCATGATGCTTCCCTGAGCCCCATAGGGGGACAGGGGACATGCCCCCCCTGGGGCTGCCTTTGCTGCCCGGGGCTGTGCTGGGGCCAGGCAGGGACAATGCAATGCTGGTGGTTCAGCCAGGAGCCGAGGGGATGCTGCCCCATGGCACAGCTCGTTCTTCCCTGAGCAGGTTGCTACTCCTTGTCGGTGCGGGACGGGGACAGCCTGCAGGGAGGCAGCATCAAGCACTACAGGATCCGGACACTGGATAGTGGCGGCTTCTACATCTCCTCACGCAGCAGCTTCAACACGCTGCAGGAGCTGGTGGAGCACTACAAGGGTGAGCCCTGGCACATTGCTCCCGCTGGGACCGTGGCCATTCAGTGTCCCCTCACAGTGCCTGGCAGGGGTGTTGGTGGCACCGAATGTTCACGGAGCCTGGGAAATGCCCATCCCCATGCTGGTGTCCTGGCTGTGCCATGGTGCATGGCAATGCTCAGCCATGCCGTGCTGCGGTGCCGGCTTTTGACACCAGTTGATGCCACACAGCCATGGAACACAGAGCCTGGCTGACTGCGCTTGCTGTTCTCTGGCAGGGCAGAGTGATGGGCTGTGCCGGAGGCTCACCTACCCCTGCAGCATGCCCAGACCCCAGAAGCCCTGGGAGAAAGATGCCTGGGAAATTCCTCGGGAGTCACTGAAACTGGAGAAGAAGCTGGGAGCCGGGCAGTTCGGAGAAGTGTGGATGGGTGAGAGTGAGGAGGGCGAAGGGAGGAAGGTGAAGGGGAAGGAGAAAGGGTGAGGGATGGGAGAGGTGGTGGAAAGATGGTGGGATGATGATGAGCAAGGCTGGTGTCCCGGCAGCAACCTACAACAAGCACACCAAGGTGGCGGTGAAGACGATGAAGACTGGCAGTATGTCTGTGAGCGCCTTCCTGGAGGAGGCGAACCTCATGAAGAGCCTGCAGCACGACAAGCTGGTGAGGCTGCATGCCGTGGTCACCAGGGAGGAGCCCATATACATCATCACCGAGTTCATGGAGAAAGGTGCTGCTGGCCTGCGTGGTGTGGGACAGGGGGGTGTAGGAGGTAGGGGCTGGGTGGACATGGGACAGCCCTAGTAGAGGGAGAGATAGGGACAGGAGGGGACCTGTGCCACCACGGGACCAGTGCCACTGGTTAGTGAGCATGGGAGTTGTCGGGCTGCAGCCAGGCTGAGCGCCATGCTCTGCCCTCAGGGAGCCTGCTGGACTTTCTGAAGAGCGAGGAAGGCAACAAGCAGCCACTGCCAAAGCTGATCGACTTCTCTGCCCAGGTGAGCAGGGCACAGATCTTCCCCAGCTTCCTATTCCAGCTCTCGGTGCTAGCAATGCAAAACTGAGATCGAGCGGCTTAAATCCCTGGACAGCTCATGGCTGGGTTTTTGGGACCTACCCTTCCTCCCCGCCAAGGAGCTGTAAAGCAGAGCGTGAAGCGTGGTTCTCAGGGCTGAGCAATGGCAGTGTGCTTCCCAGACAGGGAAATGCTGCAGAACATCAGTGTGTGGTGAGGACTCATTGGACAGTGGATGCAGGAATGGGGCAATGAGGTTTGCTGTGCTGTGGACTGCGGGAGCAGGTGTGCACGAAAGGAGAAGTGGTTGCTTCCTCCCCATTAACCCACTAACTGCAGCAAGCCCAGGCACTGCTGGTGCTGGAAAGCCTGCATCTATTATGGCCCTGGGTTCCTGCCCCATGGGTTTGCTGCCCTGGGGGCCCATTTTGCAGCTCTGCTTAGTGAGGGCAAAGAGCTGGAGCTGGCTCTCTCTTGCTCATTTTTGCATGGATCTTTCTGCAGGATGCACTGTCTCTGAGTGGCACAGCCTTGGCTGTGAGCACGCAGCTCCCCATGGAGCAGCAATGCCTATGGGAAGTTTATGGTAGAAGCTATGCTTAAATTCATCTTACAGCCAGAGTTGCCATGGGCTGTGGGAAGGCAGTTGAAGAGAAGGGGGCCGCAGCGAAAACAAGTTCAGGGATATTTTCAGGATTTTGAGTACAGCTGGGCGTGCTCTTATCCACCTAGTTTTGCATGTGCAACCATTTGTGCAGATACCATCTACTGCTGCTTCTGCAGCGCCCACAGCTGCTGGCCAACAGCCAACCTTGGAGCCGAGTTTGGTGCCTCAATGAATGGAGGAACCTGAGCAACAGCAAAGCTCGGATCAGAGCCCAGGCTTTGGAGGCGTGGAGCAGGTCGCTGGCTCTGGAGCCCATTCCTGTGAGCCTGTCCTGCTCCGTGCATCACTGCGCAGTGAGCAGGCAGTATCTGGGCTCCTGGCTGAAGCTGCTGCTGAGTCACAGCCAGCAAAGCCGCATGGGGCCCTGCATATAACCCTTCCGCTCTTGCAGTGCCTGTTTACTTCTGCATTTTGTGCACCTTACCCTGGTGTAACAGGGAGGGGAGTGCTTCCGCTCAGCCTGCTCTGACCCTTTCCCCTCCTAGATGCTGCTAGCATCCCAGCTTGGGCCAATTTGGCACAAAGTTGAGTTTGGGTTGTGCACATGGCCCTGCATCTCTGTGCTGCTCAGGGGCTGACAGCTGCACAGTCACTGAGCATAGAGACCTCAGAAGATGGAGCTGGGGGAGTCTCTGGGGTCAGAGGTGCTATCCTGCCTCCAGGATGACTTCACGGCCCTCTCCAGAGACCCATCTCAGGGCTTTTTATTCTCCCCAGAGAGGCCCTCTCCATTTGGTGCCCCCTTAGCAGAGAGCAGCTCCCTGTGTCTCTCCAGCAGCTGTTCATGTATTTGGAGGCTGTTCTCATGTCTGCTCATAATGGAAAATGATTTACTCCTCGGCACATTTGCATGGCTCTGGATGCAGCTGCCACACTTCGGCCTGTGGGCATCCCCAGACATTTGCTCCTGAGCATGCCAGCTCCCCACCACTAGTTCTTGCTGCTTTTCTCACATGGCCATCAATGTTTGGTGCTGGGTCACCCCAACCTCTTTCACAACCCTGCACTGCGAATGCTTCCCACGCAGCCCTCGATCACATTTCCACCATGAGTGTCCCATGCCCTGCCACAGCTCAGTTCCCTCTTGCCCTTCTTTCTGCATGCTCACAAAAGCAGTTCAGTTTTTCCATTCCTAGCAACAGTCACTTTTATGAGTTTTCTGTTATTTCAAACAGATCTGCACTTTTGTCTTCCTGCTTTTTGCAGATTGCAGAAGGAATGGCTTTTATTGAGAAGAGGAACTACATCCACAGAGACTTGAGAGCTGCCAACATTCTCGTGTCAGCGACATTGGTGTGCAAGATTGCAGACTTTGGGCTGGCCAGGATCATTGAAGACAATGAGTACGTAGCCCGGGAAGGTACGAGAGCTGCTGTGAGGGTCTGGCCCCTTCCTGGGATGGTGAAGGGCTGTGGGATTCCCTTAGAGCCCCTCATCAATGTGCAACCTTGGCAGCAAGGACGCAGGGAGGGATGCACTGCAATGGACAGATGAGTAGAAGCCCCTCTCATTTGCATCACTCCACATCTTCCTGTTTTGTTTGTTTCTTGTTCCCCAAATTTCACTACCAAATTCTCAGCATTTGGGTTTCAGCTCATGTTTCTCATTGGATCTCTTTGTCCAGGTGCCAAGTTTCCCATTAAATGGACTGCACCAGAAGCAATCAACTATGGATCTTTCACTATAAAATCTGATGTCTGGTCCTTTGGGATTCTCCTGACCGAGATTGTTACCTATGGGCGCATCCCATACCCAGGTACTGAAGTGAAATGCCCACTCTAACCCGGTTCCAAAAGATGTGCCCCACATTCGGGGCCCCATCTATGGGATTTCTCCTCCGTGAAGTTAGATCACTGAAAACAGAGGCAATGGCAAGAAATCTGAATCTCACACTGGAAACAGAGCTCAGAGACCTTCAGGTCACAACTATTTGTGTTCATAACACTTTCCCATGTTTTTCTGCTTCCTGCGGGAAAGCTCATTCAGAAGCAGAACATCAGTTCAGGGCTGATAGCTGGGCCTGGTTTTTTTGGGAAATCTCAAACAATCTGTACTTCATCATCATTAGGAAGTGCTCTCTATTATACACTAATTGCTTCTCTAGTGCCTTTTTTCATTGGAAAATGACTGTACCTGGAAAGCAACAAATCCATGAAGGATAAGGAGTGGCTTAAAGTGTTGTGGGGGAGGGACCAACTCTGCCATTGACACTAACTTGTTTCTATCAGTGACACTGGGAGGAATGGCTCATTAAAGCCTCAGCAGATGGAAAAATGCAGCCATTATTTTTGGAGAATTCATACAAAACAATTACAATTCCTTTCTGATCTGCTTAAATGGGGTACAAACCGCAGGCAACAAGTGATGTGGCACCACAGTTGTTGGCACGTTTCCCTGAAGAGGAGCAGGATCTCCCCTTCCCCTGCTCCTCCAACCTGTCCTTTCTCTCCACAGCAACATTACCCAAAGGGTGGGGGTTGGTTTTTGCTTGTTGCCTTTTAAAGAAATCAGCATCAGCCCCTGAAATATTCACCTGTTCTGCCCTGCTTCTCTAGGGATGTCGAGCGCGGAGGTGATCAGGGCCCTGGAGCACGGCTACCGCATGCCCCGCACAGAAAGCTGTCCTGAGGAGCTGTACGACATCATGAAGAGATGCTGGAAGACCAAACCAGAGGACCGTCCCACCTTTGAGTACATGCAGAGCATTTTGGAGGATTTCTTTACCGCGACAGAGGGCCAGTACCAGCAGCAGGCATAGTGCAGAAAGTGCAGTGAGGGCAGCGGAGAGCCCCGCACTGTGCACACCATCTCAGCAGCACTGCACGCACCTTGCTCTTCCATGTCCCACTCCTGGTGTTCTGTGCGTGCCTCCTTCATCTGCCAGCCTGGCATAGAAAACAATGACTTCCAGATGTGGCCTGGCTGGGCACAAGGGCACAAGTGGAGCAGTTTATTTGAGCCTCATGAGATCTCATCGTGCTGTTTTGTGTGAGCAGGTGCTTGTGCTGCACTGCCCTCAGTGCAACGCCATCTGCCCCGTGTGTGCTGCGCAGCACCCAGCACCTGGACACTGCTGAAAATCGACGTGCTGGTGAAATCCTGATGGATCTGCTCCGGGTACAGCACTGCAGCACTTCAGCTCATCGCTGCCTCAGGGCCCTGAGGAGGTGTCACAGAACCACAGCTCCCTTTGGGTATCCCGAGCACTTTTCATAGCACTTCATCTGTTGAGCGTGAGGAATACACACAATATCCCAAGCTGGAAGGGACCCACAGGGATCGCTGAGTCCAACCCCTGGCTCCACACAGGACACCTCAAAATCAGACGGCGTGGCTCAGCCGCTCCCCACACGCCCTCATTTGCTGCAGTCGGAGCCCCAGGAGCCGCCTCCGAGACCAGGCCCAGCCCAGGGCCGCCAGGAGCAGCACTGCCAGGGCTCTGCTCCTCCTGATTTGCATGATGAGCAACGAACCGTGCGTTCCTTACACGCTCATTTTATCTTTCTGGTTCTCTTAGTATTTAACGACGTGACATTTAGGGAAGAAGAAGAGAGGAAGAATTATATTTGTTAAGAATGTCCTCCCCTTCTTACAACAAAGAGACGGTGATTATTTTTTTTCTCCTCATATAAAGAGACGAACACCGTTGTTCATATGCTTTAATATCTGCTTTCAGGCGCTTCCTTTTGTAGCCAATAAAATATTTACACCATCCCACAGCTGCAGCCCTCTCCGCGGCAGGCTGGTGGGGTAGAACCGCCCCGATTCTGTAAAACCCGGAGCCGCTCCGGCCTGGGCGCAACGCTCCCCTTGCCCCTGGTGGGGGCCAGGCAGGGCCAGGCCCCACCGAGGAGACACGGAGGCTTCAGCGCCCGCACACAAGATGGCGCCCGCAGCGTCGAGCCCGTCCTCAGCGCGAAGGCCGCTGCCCTCAATAAAGATGGCGGCGCGGCTCGCCCTCATCCCCAGCACCACCCCGGAGACGCGGAGCAGCTAGGGCCTTCCTGGTGGCCCCCGCCCCGCCCCGCTGACAGCATCACTGGTCCGGGCTCCGCTCTGCCGTTGGAGGAGGATCCGGGCCGGGCCGAGCGCAGTCCGCCGCCGGGAACTGAGGCCGCTGTCACCATGGCTACGGGCCGCGCAGCCAACCGCGCGCCGCTTCCGCTGACGTCGGCTCCGACACGTGGATCCAAGATGGCGGCGGTGGCGGTGGCGGTGGCGGTGAGTGTGGTGAGTGCGGCGGTAGCGGCGGCCGCGCGCGTTCTGTCCGGCGGGCCCGGGCCGGGAGGGAGCGGTACCGCCCGCAGTCTCACCGCTCGCAGGCTCCTCGGCCTCGCGGGCTTTCCGGGCTGGGGACGGTGCTCCGAGTCCGGCTGCGGCCTTGCAGCCCCGCGGCCTCCCGGGGTTGCCCTGCGGCCCTGCGGGGCGGTGTCGGCGGCGGAGGGTAGAGGGCGGCGGACTCTCGTCACGGACGGAGCCGAGGTCCCCGGTGTCCCGCTCCTCCGGTCTTGTCCCGTCCTTATTCGGCTCGCCCCTATTCGGTCGTATGCAGCATCCCAAGGGCTTGGCAGCGGCTGATGATGGCTGGGTGCTTTCTTTCTGTCTTTCTTTTCTTTAAAATTGTATTGTTCTATTTTAATGATTGAATTACTTCTTAAGTCGTTGGAGCTGTTCCTGGTGGGAATCCACTGATGTGGGCGAGCATCAGGGCCCCCACATGCGGGTGGAAATGCGCTGTAAGGCGCTGGTCTTTCACAGAATCATAGAATGGCCTGGGTTGAAAAGGACCTCAAAGATCATCTAGTTTCAACTCCCCATCCTTGGGCAGGGTCGCCAACCACTAGACCAGGCTGCCCAGAGCCACATCCAGCCTTAACAGCAGCCTTCCTCCCCACCATCGTGGAAGGACAGTGCTGTGGTGAAGCGCTGCAGGGGCAGGACTGTGCGTAGAGGTTGTGTGCTGGTACAGAGTCCGCTCTCAGCTGGGTGCGTAGCAGCTGGCGGGCGCTGGGCGGGGAGCAGAGGCTCTCATTCATTTGGCTCATTCATTCGTGGGTGCTGCCACGCTCTGCTGGCTGCCTCCCAGGCAAGGAGGAGGCAGTGCCTGAGCGCTGGAGGTGGCTCTCCTGAGAGTTTCATAGAATGGCTTAGGGTGGAGGGGACCTTAACGATCGTCTGGTCCCAACCCCCCTGCTGTGGGCTGGTTGCCAGCGCTAGATCAGGCTGCACAGGGCCCCATCCAGCCCAGCCTTGAACGCTTCCAAGGATGGGACATTTTCTCGTAGCCTCCTTCTGTGAAAGGCTGCTGACAGCTCTCCCGGTGTCCAAGGGGCTCTCTGAGATCAACGTGAATGCAGCGCTTATCTCCTTTCTAAAGGCTTTCAGCAGCTCCTCTGGGTGTGAGCGCAGGCTGGGCTGGAGTGTGATAAGGACGAGGCTGTGCAAGCAGTTGTCAGGGACACGAGGAGCAAGGGAGGGCGGTGAGCAGGTGCTGGTAGTGCTGGGCTCGTCCTGTGGGTGCCTGGTGTGTGAGTGCATGTGGAGAGAGCCCAGGTGACCTCTGTTGTGTGTGGGGTTTTGTTTCTTGCCATGTGTTAGAGCACTGTGTTCTGTCTTCCCTTTCTGACACCATCTTTAAAGATCTTGGTCATTGGAACTTTGGAACAATATAGTAATTGGAATCAGAGCTTTGTGCATCTGGCTGGACAAATGGTTGGACAAATGGCCAGGTGTGGGCTACTCCCCTTGGCTTTCCTCTAAAGTGAAGATTGGAAGCTCTTGCTTTCTGCTGTCCAGTGTACCTTTTGCCCTTTTTTTCACATATCCATCATCTCATTCATATGCTATCCCCTGTTCTCATTTCCTACTTTGTTTTCTTCCGTTTAAGAAAATATTATGCTGTGTTCTCAAGTCCATAGTTGAACTGAGAACCAGTGAGACCTAAGTCAGCCCTGATACAGAATGAGTTGTATTGCAGTGCTCTCAGGGTGCTGGGAATTGCTGCTGAGCAAAGGGTCCTTCACAAAAATCTTTTGAGAATTAGAAAAGAAAGTTAGTGTTGTTCAAATCTTTCGAAATGGGATAAATAAAAGAAACAGTGTCCTGGAATTGCTTGCATGTATTAAGCCTAGTGATAATTATCCAGAAGTACCTTCTTGCAGAGGGTTTTTGCATGAACTTCTGTTTGTGGCTGTGTGTAGTGGAAATGCTAAGTCACAGCCTGAAGCAGTGATGAGCACCTGGTGGGAAGGCAGGGACAACCCAGGGCAGCCCAGGTGCATGCAGTGACCAGAAGGGCTGGAGCCAGGATCTGCCCCTTCGCAAACCTCATTTAAAGGTTGGCAGTGGAGGTGAGGGTATCTCAGTGGAGATTCCTGCCTACCTGAGGCCTTCCAAAGGTAAGCAGCCTTTTTTCTTTTTTTTCCCTTTATCTGTGGCTGCTGCATTTTGGCTTGTCCTCATTTGCTGCAGCCGAAGACTTTGCCATCCTGCTATTATCACTGTACTTTCCATCACATTATAGTGTTACACTGTGGGTAGGACAAGAAATGCAGTGTTAGAACAGCTGTACCTGGAACCTTCCTTACAGCTTAATCTACTCTTACAGTTAAGTGGTTCACTCTAAGGTTAATTACAGGCACGGATTGTCATGTTTTCAGATTCTTTCAGCAGGAGTCCCACAGGCTTCAGGTGCTGAGTTCCATATGTGCCTCTCTGCTGAGGCTCTGTGCCTTGCACAGTGCTGGGGTCCTGCCTGCAGCACTGTAGCTGCTCCCTGTGCTTATGGCCTGGCTGACTTGGTCTGGAGTTGTGCATCTGTGTTGCACCGCTTGCTGCTTGGCTGCAGGGTTACCTGGCACATTAGATGCTAGACCGTCCTCGGGGTGATTCCTCATGTGTGTGTTTTGAAATGCTCAGAATTGGTAGAGGCCACGAAGGCAGCATCTCCTTTTTCTCAAACTTGTGCCTCACCGGGGGATGTGACAGGCAGAGCTCTGTCCTGCTCGTTTTGGTTTTGCACAGGTGATGTTCTGTCCTGTAGGCGTCTTCCAGATCAGAGATCGCCTGGCTAGCCCCAGGAGTTATGCAGATGTTTTGGCACGTGTATGTGTAGGCATTGCTAAGCTTCTCTCTTCAGTTGGAGGAGAGGAAACTCATTTGTGAGCATGGCAGCAAAGATCCTGATGAGGAAGGCTCCAGGCATCACCCTGCATGTACTTCCTTCCAATTTCACTTTTGAAACTCCATTTCATCTGCTGTGTAGCGGAGTTCCCATTTCTTGCCCCAAATATTTCTTCCTGGTGATGTTTTCCATAGTCCCCCTCTCATCTTCTCTGTTGCATGGTGCTGCCTGAGTCATTGCCATCCGTATCCAAGAGCCTGACTTTTGCCATAGGTGTCATCACCAATGCATCTTCCACATGCTCGTGTCTCCTGAGCGCCTTCCAAAGATCTGTCCTAATTTTTGTCACCTTGCAAGCCTGCCCCGACAAGGATTGCACCAATGAGGTTTCGATTTTGCTTGGGTTTTGCTAAGTAATGTTGTGCAGTGGATGTCAGACACTTTGGTGACAAATGGAGCGAGAGAACTGCTACAGGCAGCCAGCTGCTGTGGGGCACAGCGCTCCGTCCGGTGCTCACCTGCCTGGGATGCCTCTTCCAGATGGCTCAGACTCACAGTGCTCCTTTACATGATCAGAGAAGGCAAAGCTTAGTGAAGCACAGGAAAGCCACGCTGTTTCAAGGTACTATTCAAGTCCAAGGAACTCTAAGAAGCGTTTCCCAGTTGCTTTCCAGATGATGATCTTTGCCTGCTGTAACTACATGAAGCTGAACTAGGAACAGGTCTGGAAATCTTCCTTGTGGGGATAGATAATAGCTGACAGCTTAGTTCTAACACACTTTATGTAGCTCTCTAGCATTTCCATTTTATGTACATTTCAAGTTTTTAAAAAAAAACAAACCCACAGCAAGTGTTTATGGTTGGAAGCAGAGGGGATGTGAGCAGCCCCTTTGGGTGCTGCGAGCTGTGATGCCCAGCGCTACAGGTAATGGTGCAGGGCAGCTCCTGACCCACAGAGCTGATGGAAATGCAGTGCCAGGCTTCATGCCTGCTCTCTGGTAACCCGCTGGGCAAAGCATAGTACAGATAAACGTGGCTGCCTTGTAGCTGAGCAAAGCCAGTGCTCTCCTAATTGCACATGAAGAAGCAGAGAGTGGAAGGTGGCTCAGTGAGAGCCACGGAACAAAGAACAGCTATTCTGAATTAATTTGTTTCACTGCTTGACCATAAGGACTTTGTAATGTCTGGGATGAGCGCTTTCAGTGGTGTTGCCCATCTCCAATGATGTTCTGGTGTTTGTTTCGTATTTTAATGTTTCTTCTCCTTTTTGCAGGAAAGGCTAAGGTATTTGCTGCTCTTGCTGTTGTGGCCTCACGGTACGGATTCTTTCTATGTGCCTGGCGTGGCTCCTATCAACTTCCACTGGAATGATCCTGTAGAAATAAAGGTAGGATGAACTTAGAGATGCTAGTATGTTTGGTTTTGGGGTTTGTGTGTGTTTTCTTTTTCCTAGCAGCTAAATGGGACTGGCAAGTCAGATTTTCTCTACCTTCATGTATGGTGTTGGGGATAAGCAGTCCTCAAGCGGTCACTGCAGTTCCCAACACAATTCTCTTTCTTGCTTCTGATTTGTTCTACCAAATTCCTTCAGCAGTTGCACCAAAGTCCTCAAGGTGTTTCTCCATTTGGCAAAAAGGGCCCTCTTTCTCACTGCAGTTCTGAAGTGAACTTAATCCGATTTTTCTCCAGCACTGTATTGACTCTCCAAGTGTGTGTCTGTATGGGAACTGCTGAGTCACAGCCTGAGCCACTGATTGAGCACCTGGAGGAAAGACCCAGTCAGCCCTGGAGCACAGGTGAAGGCAATTCACCTGTGTGACCAGAAGGGGTGGAGCCAGGCTCCACCCCTCTTAGGCCTCATTTAAGGGTTGGCTGCCACTGAGGAAGGATCTCTTTCTGGAGATCCCTCCTTGGTGGAAGCCTTTCCCTGCAAACCCAGAATCTTCTGATACAGGTGAGTGATCTACTTCCCTTCCCTTGTAGCACCTTGCTATTGTGGCGGTCCTTCCACCTGTTTTGTGACACCTTTTCCATCGTGTTGGTCCTTCTGATCACTACAGTGTGCAGGGTGGGCCTCAGGATGGTAGGTCAGAGTAGTTTGAATCAGACCTCTTCAATATTCTCCTCTATTTGGTTTGTATGTTTTGTATCGAGTCAAGTGAAATCCATGATAAGCCCTTTCCAAGTACAGGCATTTGTTCTTGAGTGTGGTGGATCTTACAGCCCAGGCTTGCTGAAGAGCTGTTCCTGTGCAATACTGCTGGTACTGGGTGATGGAACTGCTTCTGCCGTGCAGGAGGAAGCCAGGCCTTATTTCCAGGCATCAGCAATTTATAGCCCTTTTCATTTATTTTTCTAAAGCTGTGGCCTCTGTCTCAGCAAAATCCAGCACCCCTGGGGACGCTGAGGTTTGATGCTCCCACAACACAACTTGCTCTATGGCTGCAGTCTGGGCTATTTTTAAGCAAATGAGATTTGCCTGTGGCTACAGTAAGCTTCCTGGAAGGAGGAGGTATTGGAATGGCTGTTCTCAAAGGGATTGCATGAGCCAAATGCTTCCTCAAGTGATAAGGCAAGTCAGCGTGTTTGCCAGCACTCTTCCAATAAATGAGCTTGGCTGCGTTACAAAACGCTCCTGTTTTTATGAGCAACTGTGGCCTTGGCTATCACGGTATGTCTCTGCGCTTCCTTTGTGCAGTGTGATTTGTGAGAACTCTCCAGAAGCGTTTGGGTTTTGTCACTGTCCTTTGTCTTCCCACTCTGGTGGCTTCCACGGACAAAAATTGCTCAACTCTTCATACTTCTAGAGGCCAGACCTCTAGGTCCAGCGTGACATGATTTTTGTTTTTATTTTTTTAAGGAAACAACTGCAATCTCACATGAAATTTGACCCTTGAATCTCTTTGAAGCTCTTTAGGGGGCTTCACTGAGTCATAAATTTGTGAAACCAATCCACCATGCTCCTTTCTTCAAGGGTTCCTCTCATTGTGAATGAAATGCTACTAAGTCGTAGAGAATGTACAGCTTGGAATTGTGAAAAAGGAAAGAAAGCTGGAGCTCTCCAAGGACCTTCTGTCTGTTCTTCCAGCTTCCAAGAGTGAGCTGTATGGGACGTGTCTTGAAGAGACCTTCAGCTTCTGGCTGATGTCAAGAGGGTAGGAAAGTGGGTTCTGTCATGGGGATAATTCTTCCTTTCTTCCTCCAGGCCGTGAAGCTCACCAGCTCACGAACCCAGTTACCATATGAGTACTACTCGTTGCCCTTCTGCCAGCCCACTGAGATAACATACAAAGCTGAGAATCTTGGTATGTATCTGCTGAAGAGTGTGCTCCCCAGCAATAAGCGGGCTGCCACTTAGGAGCTGAGTGTGCGTTTAGGGGAGGAAAAGCAGTTGCAAATGTCCTCTCTAATAAGCTGCGGAGAGCCTGCTCCCTCTATTTCTTTATGTGCTGGCAGTTTGCAAACCAGAATGTCTGTGTATTTTAGAAAGGTGAGGACTGACCTGAAGGAAAGCAGGCAACCAGCTTTGTAAGTTTTCCAACAAAATAACTAAGTCATCCTTCAGTCTTTTCCTTGCATTTGTGCTAACAAGGTAGACTTGCAGTCATCGCTCCAGCTGTACAGTGCACTGCAAACCCAGGGGCGGCACCAGTGGCGAGAAGCCTGGCCGTTGTCAACCCTGTCCTTATTTCCCTGTTTTCCAGGTGAGGTTCTCCGAGGGGATCGCATTGTAAATACACCTTTCCAGGTTTTCATGAATGTGGAGAAGAAATGTGAAGTTCTGTGCAACTTTCCCAACAAGCCAGTCACTCTGACGGTGGAGCAGAGCAAGCTGATGGCTGAGCGGATCAGGGAAGATTACTATGTCCACCTGTGAGTCCTCTCGAGCGTGGGTTTGTGTCAGTGGGGATTCTGTGCTGTGGACAAGTTTGATCTGAAATCTGTGTTTTCAGCATTGCTGATAACCTACCTGTGGCAACAAGGCTGGAGTTTTATTCCAACCGTGAGGAAGAGGAAAAGAAGAAGGAGAAGGATGTGCAGTTCGAGCATGGATACAGGCTTGGGTTTTTGGACGGTAACAAGGTAGAGAATCTGGATGCTGTCTGAGGGGTGCTTGGAGGAGCTGTGGGTGTCTGTCAGAAGGTGTTAGAAATCCACTAAAGAACATTGGGGTTAGGAGTGGAACCAAGGCTTTTATAGAGAGAGGAAATACAAGAGAGGTCTCCTCGTGGGAGTGGGGGCAGGTGCTTGGATTACTGCAGTGATGGCCAAGACTCAAAGTGCTGATGCACTGCATGTGGTTTCCTCTCAGGAGAACAAAGGCTGCTGATCTTTAACAGTCTTGGGGCATCTTGCATTTAAAAACCAAACAAAACAAACTTGAAGTCACATTCCAGACTGGAATAAACAGAATTCTGATTCCTTCAGTACAGTGTAGTTACTTGTGAAAGAAGCATAGTTAAGGAAGGGTAGAAAAGGATATGGGATATTGGAAAAAAAATAAAGCTACTGACAGACTTCACAAAACAGAGCTTCTTCCTGATTGTAAGCATCTAGGAGAAGCTTCATAAGTGTGCAAATGGAAATTTAGCATGTGTACTCTTGCAGATATTTTTTCTTTGATCATGTGCTCTGAAGATCAGCTGCTTGACTTAACAGATGCATCTGTTCAGCACAGTCAAGTGATGAGTTGCACACACAGCTCTGTTACTTGAGTGTAAGCTCTTATTGGTGAACAAACCTGCTGTGCCTGCTTAACGTTGCTGTACTTTGTTCCTGTAGTAGGTGATGTAAGAGCCTTTTGAAAGTGCAAGCTTAGGACAGCTGTGAGCACCCACAGGCTCTGATTAATGTTTATCTGATAGAGAAAGGAAGGAAAAAACTCAAGGCTATGGTTACCGAGGTCCTTCCAGCATCAACTCTGTGGTTCTTTTGCCACTGAAGTCTTCACTGAATGCATGGCTGAGATATATCTGAATATAATGGTATTGTCTGGGCCAGAAATAGACTGAAACATTGTCACTGATGCTTGGAGTCATTGAGTTATCACCTTTTCAATACCTGTTCTCTCCTCTTGTTCTTTTAGCCTTGGAAATTGTTAGCCTGGTCTTGCACTGTAGCACAATATATCTGGGAACAGTTGGAGTCCTTAGTTTTCTTCCCTAGCTTTCTCCAGTTGCTTCTAAAATCTACTTATTCCTCCTTTGGGTGGCTAACATTTTATTTACTGTCAATCTGTTTTAGTTCTACCTGCACAACCACCTCTCCTTCATCCTTTACTACCACAGAGAGGACGTGGAAGAAAACCAGGAGCCCACCTACAGAGTTGTGCGCTTTGAAGTGATTCCCCAAAGCATTAAACTAGAAGGTGGGAGACTTTCAGGGAAGGGAGCAAGGGAGAAGAATCTCTTTTATGGTCAAGAGGTGGATGCTGCTGTTGTCTCAGGATGCCAGCAGGCACAGCAGTCCAGAGATCCATGGAATGTTAGGAGCTGTTCCAGAGGGGTTGAATTTTAAAATAATAGTTGAGGGAATAACCTTCCTATTTAATTAAGCCCAGTGTGAAAACAATGTTTTGAAGCAAAGCTGCCCATAGTGTGTACCATCCCATGCAGCTTTCCTCTGGCAGTAGCAGGCTTTGCTGGAGAGGTCTTGTTTTTTAGTGGGTAATGGGACAGAAGCTTTGTCTGTGGTATAGATCCTTGGCTTCAGAGCCTCTAGCTTTTGTCCTTCTGGTTAAGGTAAAGGCTGTGCAGAGTTTTCCTTAACGTTTATTAATGCTACTCCAGTGCTAATTAGAAGAATTGTTTTGCAAATTGCGAAGCAGCTGGGAAAGGAATGGATGCTTCCCCTGCAGTATTTGGAATAATAGCAGAACAGTGCCTTGAATGTGGGGCTGGGATGATCAGTGGGAGATATGGTGCTTTGGATGGGAGGGATGACCTCATGTGTGCCACATTTTCTCTTACAGACTTGAAGGCTGATGAGAAGGGTATGTGCACCCTGCCTGAAGCAACGGGCTCTGCACCTCAAGAGATAGACCCCACCAGGGAGAACCAGTTGCTCTTCACCTACTCTGTCCACTGGGAGGTGAGGGAGAAGAGGGAAGCTGGCTGGCAGCTGGCTGCCCCTACCAGCACTGACTTGTTAGCAGGTAGTGCTCCAAGTGTCTGCCACGTGGGTCTTGTGGAAGACACTGGGAATGTGCTAGTGTGAGAAGACATGAGGTAGTGATAGTTTCTGGGGTGTCTGAAGGGCCTCTGGTCACGCACTGCTGTTCTTTCAGGAAAGTGACATTAAATGGGCTTCCCGCTGGGACACCTACCTGACCATGAGTGACGTGCAGATTCATTGGTTTTCTATCATTAACTCGGTTGTGGTCGTCTTTTTCCTTTCAGGTGAGTGAGATGTGTGGGGTGAGGAAGGCTTTACCATTGATGTGCAGGGAGTTTTCTTTAAGCCTCAGCAGCAGGTAGCTTGGGGAGGATTGTTTATGCGTGAGCCTGATCAGAAGGGGCAGGAAATGGGCATTAGCACACTTAAGTCCTCCAGGTTCAGGAAGTGCTCTATGGGGTCAGGCTGTTGTCAAAGTCTGCTCTTTAATGAGGGTAGCTGGGATAGTAGAACCATAAGTGTGGTTTTAAAAAAAAAAAAAAAACACAGGAAAGCCACAGTGCCCTGTTTGTTCTGGAATACTGGCTTCTCTGCTCCCTGGGGTTTTGTTTCTGATTTTGCTGTAGGCTGGGGGAGAAGAGTCATGACTCAAGGCTTCCTCTCCTAGTCAGATCTCTCTGTGCTGGTGGGATCAATGTAGCTGCCACAGCATGAGAGCAGCAGGGCCACGCAGGACCCCCTGAGCTAAACTGTACTTGTTTTCAGGTATTCTCAGCATGATCATCATCCGCACCCTCCGGAAGGACATAGCCAACTACAACAAGGAAGATGACATTGTATGACGTTTGTTCTTGGGGCTGGGATCAGCGAGGGAGGGGGGCACAGAGCAGCAGGAATCTGGTTTGAAGATGTGGATGTCGTTTTCTCTTTCCTTGCTCCGTTTTTCTTTCAACTCTGAAGATGAGAGGCACAGTTCTGTAATGTGCTGTCACTGTCATTGGAATTGTTTAAAGTCAGGCTGGACAGAAAACACAGAACAACCTGGTCTAGTGAAAGATGTCCCTGCCCATGATGGGAGGCCAGGTGATCTTTAAGGGTCCTCTCAACCCAAACCATTCCGTAATTCTGTGGCACCTTTCCTGCTCTGTATCCAATAACAGACACCAGTTCAGATGTTTTCAGAGCTAGGCACTGACTGCTGTCAGTTTGATAAATGTGTGCCCTGCCACTGACAGTTCAGGACTTAACCATTGTAAGCCCAAGAGAAAAGAAGTTTCTTAACCAGAGTGATACAGTGCTATAGAAGAACTGGCTGCAAGGAAGTTAAGCTGTTAGGGCAGCCGTGATAGGACTTTCATTTCCGCTGGTGGCTGTAATTGAATACTTTCTTTTCTTATTGCTGCAGGAAGATACCATGGAGGAATCTGGTTGGAAACTTGTGCATGGAGATGTTTTCAGGCCTCCGCAGTATCCCATGATCCTCAGCTCTCTCCTGGGTTCTGGAATTCAGCTCTTCTGTATGATCCTCATAGTCATCTGTAAGTGGCACGTGTTGCTTGGAGTGACTGTAACGAGAAGAAGAACAACGTTACAGACTGCAGCTTCAATCAGTGCTTGCATTAGCTTGGGTGAAATTGCAAGGCCGCTTCCTTTTAGCAGGGTTGATCGAGGCTGTATGCTTTTCCTCAGCATTTCTGAGTTATAGATACTCAGGTATTCTAGATATGTGTTTCCCAGCTGAAGGCTTTTTTTTTTTTTTACATTTTGTATTGTCTGTAATCAAGATATGAGGTCAGAGATTCTGTTGAATAAGCATTGTGTGAGAGTGGGCTGAGGGACTTCTGCAGGTGTGCTTTGCCTTCTGAGCTGCATCTGCTCAAATATCTGGGAAGATGAGGCTAAGGCATGGTCTGCAGCTTGAAATCAAAGCTGTGGCTCTCTCTGCCAGTGCTGGGAGCTGTGGATATGTTAAGCTTTGAAGAAAATGAGGTCTGTGCTGGAGGCAGTGATCCCAGGCAGCTGCACTCTGTATGTGGGATGGCTGCTGTCCTCCAGACGTAGGCTAGCACGTGTGCATCACAGTCACTGGACTTTGTCCTTTTTTCTTCCACAGTCGTTGCTATGCTGGGGATGCTGTCACCTTCTAGCCGGGGTGCGCTGATGACTACTGCCTGCTTTCTCTTCATGTTCATGGGGTAGGTGTCCACTGCTTCTCGCAGCAAAACTGTGCTGCCTGCCTCTCCGCTCCCCTCTTCTTCCCTTCCCTCTTTGCAGCGATGAAAACTCATTTTCTTTGTCCTGGCTTCTTTCTGTCCAGGGTTTTTGGTGGATTCTTTGCTGGCCGCTTGTACCGGACTCTAAAAGGACATCGATGGAAGAAGGGAGCCTTTTGTGTGAGTCTCTTGATGTCCTGTGCTGCTTGTCCAGGTTTGCTGATGGCAAGATCTGTGGATAAGTTCCTTGTGTATTTGTGGGTAGCAGGATGCAGTCTGGTTATACTGCAAGTATTTGGTGTGGAGTAAGTCCTAGTCGCTTTATAAAAAGTACAGGGTAAAAGCCAGAGCTTTTCCTATAGCAAAGCAAGGGGGCTGTCTGAGATCCTACCCACACCCACCTGCCATGTATTAGTGCTGCAGCAAGCAGGACACTTCCTCCACATATGCTTCATCCCAGCATTGTGCTCATCAGAAAGAAACATCTGGCTGATAAGCCACGTGTGTTCTCTTGGCTTATGCTTGCTCTTGCAGACAGCTACCTTGTATCCGGGTGTCGTCTTTGGTATCTGCTTCGTCCTGAACTGTTTCATCTGGGGAAAACACTCCTCTGGAGCGGTAGGTATCTTCTTCATCCTGGGAGCGTGTTGGAGTGGGAGCTGGGTGACTGTGCTGTCAGGAAATTCCTGCTCTCACAATGTCTTTCTAACTGTGGGTGCCAGTCCAGTAGCTGGCTGAAGCTGGCCTGGCCAGTGACTTCAATCTCCGGTGTAGGTGAACTTGTTTTTGTTGCTCTTGGTGTGATTCCAGGTGCCTTTCCCTACCATGGTGGCCTTGCTCTGCATGTGGTTTGGGATCTCATTGCCCCTGGTCTACCTGGGGTACTACTTTGGATTTCGCAAACAGCCCTATGACAATCCCGTACGGACCAATCAGATTCCCAGGCAGATCCCAGAGCAGAGGTGGTATATGAACAAATTTGTCGGGTGAGTGCCATGTGGTGAGTTAAGCCCCCTCCCCATATTTCCTTTAGCCTGCTGAACATCACCCTTCTGATGGTGTCTGCACACGGATCAGATGTGTGTTCTTGAGTAATGCAGTATCAGAGATTTAATCTTGACAGGTTTAATGTGCTCAATAACAGGAAAAGTTGTGTCATTTACTGTATAAAACTTATTCTAATGCACTCTGGAGCTGTAGAGCTTTTGGTGGAGTGCTCTGGGTGCTTACAGGGAGCTTCTGACAGCCAGGCAGTTGCATTGTGCTGCTTACAGTTTTTCTTTCTCCTTTCTCGCCCTGTAGGATTCTCATGGCTGGTATTCTGCCTTTCGGAGCCATGTTCATCGAACTGTTCTTCATTTTCAGCGTAAGCATTTAACCCGCTTTGCTCCTGAATAGAACTCCTCTTGTGCCAAAGGGATTGGGCTTCTGGAAGGGAGGGGGCACCCACCAGGAGCAATCTCATTCTCCTGTGCTTATTGAGAAGCTGGCACATTCCCTCCAGGGATTTTCAGTACTTGCCCTAGGGAGAGCTGGGCTCTGGGTCTCTTCACTCTCTTCTTGCTGAAAACACATGGAGTTGTCTGTAGAACCTTCTTGAGAGATGTGAAGGATGGTGGTGAAGAATGAAGCTTAATGCAACATTATGTCAAGGAGAAATCCTGGCCTTGGGACAGCTGGGCTGGTCCAGCTGTCACTCATTTCTCACCTTTCTGTGGACATAGAGGAGCTTGCTGTGCCATCGCTAGGGAGATGAAGGGGAGGAACGAGATGCTATAGCTGTCTTTGGGCACCTTTTGCAGCCAGGCTTCTCTCAAGTATGATGCAGTGAACTGCCCTAGATCTGTGGTGTTTTCTATTTGAAGCTGAGGGCCCCTCGTTTTTTTCCTGCGTTAGCTGGAAGAAGGTAGTGTCTCTCACTCACTGACTGATTACAGTAGCATGGAAACGATTCTATGCTGTGTCTTTGTTTCAGGCAATCTGGGAGAACCAGTTCTATTACCTTTTTGGTTTTCTCTTCCTGGTGTTTATAATCCTGGTGGTATCATGCTCCCAAATCAGCATTGTCATGGTGTACTTCCAGCTTTGCGCTGAGGTGAGATTTCCTCCATTTCCTCTGTTGTACTTGCAGTAGCTCAGGGTGCATGCTTGCTTCCGGAGAAGCACAGATTGCTTTATTGCTCCTTAGCAGAAATCTGGCGTGGCCCAGCTGTGTGGCTGTGATTGCTCTTAATGCTTTAATTAGAGTTGAAGCTACTTGAGATCCGCAAGACTGGGAACAGTGGTTTCATACAGGAAATTCTGCTGGGAGCAGGGTATTTTGAGCTGACATCTCTTCCCAGAGAAAGAGTTTCTTTCCATCATGTCCAAAGAGAAACACAGGACCAGAGGCTGAGCCATGTTCTTTGTTAGCCAGTGCTGCGATACGGACCTGGCTTTGTTTTGCTGGCAGCTTTTCATCCTTTGTTTGGAAATACCTCTGTGGCAAAGTGGTTCCCCATGCCCAAACTGTGCTTTCAAAATGTCCTCCCTGTCCCCAAAAGTTTGCATCGTCCCTGATCCATTGGGCCTGGTGAAACAGGAAGGAAGGAACCCTGTGGGATAATGCTGAGGCTTTTTACCCTATCAGGATTACCGCTGGTGGTGGAGGACCTTCTTGGTGTCTGGAGGATCTGCCTTCTATGTGCTGATCTACGCCATCTTCTACTTTGTGAACAAGGTATTGTTATCCCTCCTTAAGAAAGTGGCACCTTTCTAGAGGAGATTGTTGGAGCTGGGAAAGGAAATGGTGGGACCTCCCAGTCCCAGTCCGCCCCTATGCGAGCACGAGGCAGCTGACCCGCCAACTGCACAAACAACATTTCCAAAGCAGAGAGAAGGTTTTAAGTGCCTGGGTTACCTGTGTGGAGCCATCAGTTGCTCGCAGTGCCCTCCCTCCAAGGGGATGTCTTTTCAACTGAACAGAAATGCATCAAGCAGAGGGTTTCCTCTACTTTGTTGAATGCCCCTTCATAGAGGCCGTTGGCTGGTTTGGAAGCTGACTTATGTTATCTCTGAACTTGATTTCACTTGTGGTTGTTTTTTTTCCTCCTCTTTTGTTTTAGCTGGATATTGTTGAGTTCATTCCCTCCTTACTGTACTTTGGCTACACCGCCCTTATGGTCTTGTCCTTCTGGCTCCTCACTGGCACCATTGGCTTCTATGCAGCCTACATGTTTGTCCGGAAGATCTACGCCGCAGTGAAAATAGACTGAAGATGCACAGACCCAGCAGAAAACAGACACTTCTGAATACGTGTCCTCCTGGGAGTGAGGAGGACATTTTCTCCCAGTGCTTTCAAGGAAACAAAATCCAGTGGGAGAGTGACAATAGAAATAAACAACTCCTCATTTTGGAATGTAACTTCTGGCACAGTGTACATGGATTCTGGGCTACTTCTGGGGGGAAAGGGGCCTGTAGATACCTTACATTTTAACTTTATTATCCTGTTTGAGATTTGAGGGAGTTTTTTAGCAAAGAAATATCCCTCTGTATAAGTAAACCCCTTTTTTGCTAATTCATCTTTTTTTTTTTTTCTGTTGATGATGAATGGATTTAAGACAGCAGTGGAAACACTTGTGAAAACGTTTTCTTCCAGCCCCTGGGGTGCTCTAGGATTCAGGGAGACTCTTGGACAAGTATGAGGCTGGGTTTCTTTCCTGCCTTCATGTCTGCACAGAAGAGGGAGCTTGACTGTGGCAAAATGGAAGGATCCCGAGGCTCACCCAGCTCACTCAGCGTCTCTCACCGCCAAGTCCTGGCTCCGGCTTGTTTACAGTTGGATGGAGGTGCCATTCAGAGCCCAGGAAGTGCAGTTTCACCCTGAGAGCTGGAGAACTTTGACCGACGGCATCGCTTCTGGCCTGGGACAGCGTGGGCCGCTTGGGAGGCATCTGCTGGAAGGGCTGAGGCTGGGAGGGGATGTTCTCCTCTTTCGGAAGGTGCAGCAGAGCGTGCTGCTGTGGGATTGGGCTGGGCGAGGACACGCGGGCAGCAGGATGTGTGAGGGTTTGGTACGTCGGCAGCTCTGCTCCAGCCACGTGAGGAAACGGGCAGGATTCCTTCCTGGGAGCCCCGCGGGGTCGTGCGGAGCCCATGGAGAGAGGTCTGTGCCACTGCTGTGTTAGTGCCAAGCGATCTGATGCAGTGCTGGGCCTCAGCTGCTGCGGGGTGTGCGTGGCTGTGCAGAAGGGCTGGGGACAGGGAGCGGCCCCCAGGAGCTCTGCCGTTGCTAGAAGCAGCTGTCTCCCTACCTGCCCTGCATTCCAGCTGCTCTCTCCGATTCTCTACCTCTAGGGAACAGAAGCGTGCGCTCCCTCAGCTGTATTTTGTTCTTTTCCACAAAACAGTTGAAGCCCTTTGGGATAGCCAGTGCAGGCTCTTCTGCAGTGGGCTCCTCTTTATCTGTGGTTTGATGCCTGATTAAACCCATGGGAAGCTCTTTTTAAATGAGGTTAAATGTTTTATTTTGATTATCTACACGATGTTTACTGGTGAAGAGCTTCCACGTTGCAGTGAAGGCTCCCTCCATCCCCAGAGTAGCTGGATTCAGTCAGGGCTATGGGGACAGGTGGTGGTGTTCTTTTTTTTTTTTTTTTTTTTCCCCGAGAGCTATGAACATTTCCTTTTTGCTCCTTCCTGTAGCAAGAAATTATGTCTCCAAGTGACCAGTTGCCCCAGGTGACACTGTTTCAACCCAGAGCTGTCCCAAGCCCTCCCTGTTAACCAGCACTGCATACACTTGAGGGGTTTGGGTTTGCTTTCCTTAACTCAGATTGCCCTAAGGGTTTCCATCAGGTCCTTGCAATGACCCATGGCTCTTAGCGATGGCCTTGCTCTGCACAGGGAGCTTCCAGCCGCTCTGACTCCTCCTCAGCCCCCCACCATGCCAAAGTCTGCCTGGCCAGGAATCAAGGATGGGAAAAGAGAGCAGGGGTCTTGCGAGCTGGCTGTGCTGTGGGCCCTGTGTCAGTTCTGATTCTAGATCTCTCTCTGAGACTTTGGGTTTATTTTGTTATCCACACTCCAGTGGAGAGGCTCAGCCAGCATTGATTTCTCTCCTTTCCCCGAAGTGTTTTCTCTGTATTCTTTGTAATTTTTAATTAATGTATGTATTCTTTGTGTCCTACTGTAAATAAATCTGCCGTTGTCCTGTTCTGGGTTCTAAGCCACCTCCTTGGTTTTCTTTCCATAACACTCTGCCTGTTCAAACACCCCTGTGGTCTTTGCATGCCTTCCTCAGACGCAGAGCTTGGGGTACACGCTGCTTTCTTCCATCATATTTTTTTCCAGGAACACCTGATGGAGCAGCAAGGTTCCTCCCAGTGCTGTGTATCCTGAGTGTTGTCACGAAGCTGCCACCAGCTGAGGCGTTCTGGTTTGTTCCTCATGATGCTGCTGTCATGTGCTGTGCTGTCAGATGGTTTGCAGTTCTATTCGTTTGTGTGCGACTTGTGCAGCTGATGGTGAGCGCTGTGCCTGCACTGGCACCGTGGGGCTGTAGGGCAGCAGGCAGGGAGCTGCCATCCCCTCTGCTCCTGTTGTGGAGGTGTGTGGGTGCTGCTGGAAGGCGGCCTTCGCTGTTAGCTTTCAGCTCGATGTCTTTGCCTTTGTTTTTGCTGGGGGAAAAGAGCAGCAAGCTTCCTCCAGAGGTGGTAGTGAGATCGTTGTGGGGTGTTTTGCCCAACAGAGCGAGGGGTGGGAGCAGCGGGTTATGGGGTTGCCAGCATCAGTGGCTGCTGGAGGTGATGCTGATCAGCTGCCAAGACCAGCGTGGGAAATACTCGCATTATAAAAGTCAAAACTCAAAAATCATTGGCATAGTCATTCTCTTAAAGGGCAAAGGAAAGCTTCAGCTCCACCAACAGGACAATCTGTGCTGAGCCTGTCACTTTTGCTTAAAAGCAGAATGCAGAAGTGTTGCTAGCTACCTCCATTGTGTTCGGTTTTAGCAAGGGAGGAGAGTGCTGATGGGGAATGGGCACATCTCACAGGTCTGTGTGAGAGGGAGGAGAATGAGCTCAGGCCCAGAAAAGTGTCTGAGCACTGAAAATGGCTGTCGGCTTTTACACCATATCCTGAGAAGAGATTGCTGAGGGCAGCGTCCTGCTCGCCCTCTGACAAAGCGCTGCTGCAGCTCCTGTTACCAGCTGCTCCTGGCTTGAGCTGTAAGTTTGGTTCTGGTTTGGCACAGTCCTAAGGAGCTGAGCGTGTCCGGGTGCTTCGCGATGCTTCTGTGTGGGCTGGTGGTTGTTGTGGAACCAAGGGACCAATACTTTGTCTAACAAATGGTTTTCTCCTTGATGCAAGAGAATGGCGCTGGCTGTCTCAGGCAGGGGGCCGTGTCCTTTCTTGAGTCTCATTCTGTGATTGAAAGAAATGTCCAAGTCTGTGGATTTCTGTAGCAAGCTGGATCCCTGACTTGCCTTAAGATTGTCATAACACCAGACCAACCCAACCCCGTTCCCCTCCAAGACGATACCCAAGGTGCATGATTCAAAGGCTTTTAATAAACAACTTCCTTATTTAAAAAAAAAAACTTTCAATTTGAACTTCATTTTGCAAAACAACGAAAGAGCTGATTTTTAGTTGTGACCTGTACGTTTCCTAATGGCACTTCATTTTATTTATTTCTTTATTTACAATTTTTAAAAAAAACCCTTGTTTACAGCCCCTCAAAATACTCCCATTAAAAAGAGGTTATTCGCTGTGTATAAAAGTGCTAGAAAGTTTCTTTTTAGAAAAACATCACGCCGTACCCACGGGAAGCTTCTGGCTCGGGCAGCGGCGGGGAGGGAGCCCGGGTGTGTGCTCTGTCCGGAACCAGTGGAGAACAGGGACTGCACGCGGTGGCTGATGGTGTGTTCCCTGCCTTTGGCTGCCAGGAGCAGGAATCCTGGGCTCTTCCCTCAGAGTGGGATGTTGGTGGGCTCCGGATCACGGTCTGCCCTTGATCTGATGAGCGGAACTTGGGCTGTGGGCAATCCTGACCACGGCGACCCTCAGCAGTGCTGGGATTCTCCTTGTGGCTCTGCAGCAGTTCCGGAGCGTGACCGCTTCCCAGTGGGGATCCTCGCAGCTTCCACAGGTTTCCTCTGCGACCACCACCAGGGCAGAGATCTCTACTTTTTTTTTGTTGTTGTTGTTCAATATCCTCGTTCAAGTAAAATACCAGTATAAACGTTACAAAACAAACTTTCTAAAAATAGTTGCTAGATATTAGGGACCCCTAGCACGAAAAAAGCCAAGGCTTAGGCACTCAGTAGGGCAAGGAGGAGGTGTGAGCTCAGGACCAGCTTCCACTGGCACTGCGTTGTGCACCAGCCCAGAGCAGGGGCTGCAGGGGAGCAGCAGCTCCGGTGTTACCCCGCAGGGGGACGGGCTGGGAGCCTGCCGACCCGGGCCTGTGCTGAGCTCTCCCTGTCCCATAGGCTTCGCACAGCTTTCTCTTTGTTGTGTCGGTACATTCGCCATCAGACCTGGTTGTCTGCTTGCATAGTAGTTCTGAAGAAAGACACAAGATGTGAAGCAGATGGTGAGAACAAGGGGGGTGGTAACTGTTGAAGTGGGGTGCGTGTTAACAAGATGTTTTCTCACTGAGGATCGTTTCCCTAACTGAAAATGAGGAGCTGACGTATCCAATAGTCCTAATTCCGCATTGCCTTCTTTCACAGTGACTTCCCAGTACACAGAAGGTGCCTCTGTGTCACTGAGCGTGTGTGCTGAATTTGGGCACCACTGGGAAGGCCTGGCGAGGACCTGGCTTCAGCCACGAGCACGCGGTGCACAGCATGCAAACTACCTGGGCACGCAAGAAGCAAATCGTGCTTTCAATAGGAAAGCAAAGCTAAACCTCGGGTGTGGATTTGCAGAACGTGATCTGTTTCGGACATCAGAAAATCAGACCCAAGAATTCTGCTTGAGCTGCTTCTGAAGCATCCGGTGGTTGGTGAGCACTCAGCGTGGGGATGGCGCTGGCACAGAGCAGAGTCTGCTGGGAAATGCCCTGGGAGAAGACTTCCCACCTGCAGGGACGCAATGCCTGAGGTATGTGGAGGGGCTCCTAAAGCAGCCTGCTTATCTGCTGGCATGAGGTGAGCACGTGGCAGGTGAGGGAGCGGTACGGAGATGAGCTGAGCGTGACAGAAAGCAGCACGTTCTGGATAAAGGTGGAAGCCCGTGAAGTTTTAATGAAGCGGTTCTGTTTGAGCTGTTCTGCCTGGGTTCGTGCGCTTCACCTTTTGGTGGCAGAGCATCTTACTGAGCTTGGGTAATTAACCGAGAAATAGGCACCCAGGGGAGAAGCAAGAAGGTAGCGGGGATGGGGAGAGCGTCTTTGAAGATTTCTTCTTAAAAACCTGAACTGCAAGAGGTCGAAAACGTCTCTGCAGGATTATTCTTTCCAGGCAGCAAAGGCAATGCAATGTCAGAGAAAGGAAATGGGGCATTTTTTTTTTTTTTTCAGTGAACTGCAGGAAATCTCCCAAGCAGCTGCTGTTCACTTGTCAGCAAGGAAGGAATTAAGGAACAAAGAGCCGAGCTCCCGACAAAAGTACTGAAATCATCAATCTACCAGGGGGAAAAGAGGGATTCCCAGTGAAGTGACATTTTCAACACTGGGGCTAAAGAGCAAGCACTAATGTGAGCCAGCTGAGCGGGATCTGTCCCAGCGCCATACGTGGACATTCTGTCAAGTGAAATTCATTGGAAACAAATGCAAGTTAACGTGTTGTTCCTTCATGCAAATGGGTTTGGGGCAAGCCGCAATGCCATAGGGAAGAGCTCTTCGGACTTTCACACAGCTCCAGAAATGTGAGCCTGGGGAGGACTGGTGAGGTGAGTTAACCCTGTGCTGCCGCGGATCGGGCTCGCCTGGCATGAACAAATGGCATCCATCTTGCTTTAAGCAGGACGTTACATCCTCATCTTTTTGATAATATAGGGAGATTTGGATTTACAATTGCTGTTTGGGTTGTGTCCTGTCCTTTCACGGACTTGTGTGCTATATATTGTCTACCTGCACAGTCTTGAGCCTTCTAGTCTGCCACATTTCCAAGTATTTCTAAACCCTTCTGCCCAATTATTTGCTGTAGTTGCTCCCGTTGGGCTCAGTCTGATGACACGTTTCTGACACAGATGTGCCTGCAATAAAGGGCTTTGCTGTCACATCTCAGTGTAAAACCCAGCTGAGCTTGCTGTCTCCTGTATTCATTTAGCCTCTTTGAAAGTACTGCTTCAAAACCTCTTCCATCAAAGTATTTTGTCCCTCCCAGGATGGCTCCATCTGTCTGTCCTGGCTGACTTGCAGTGATATCCAGCACCAGCAGCATAATGAATGCTGTTCCCCCATGCATGAATATCCTGTGCGTACACAGAACAACTGTGCAGGCTGTGCTGCAGCACTCAACATCGCATTCTATCTACAAACAGCACCAGTTTGTCTGAGCTGATGTCTGCAGATCTTTCTGGTAGCTCAGTAGACCTTTCCCAATGAATTTAGATTCTAAAGCAGCGTATCTTAGAAGCTGAAAGTTGTTTTCTTATGAATCAGCTAAAGGTTGCCCACTGATTGCTTCAGGAAATAACGTTTGTGTGCTTCACATTTCAAATGGAAGCAGCCTGTCATTTTAGACTGCCTGACAAATTCCTTGCAAGTGCTAGGCTCTGCTGTGGAACAGAAACTTTGAATCCGGCTTCCAGTGCAAACACCCGCTATCAGCTTGAGCATGCTGTCTGCAGAAACGCTCCCTTTGCTGGTTTCAGGTTTGATTTAGCTGACAGATGTTATCACAAGTCCGCTTGCTGGAGGAGCTGTGGAAAGCAAACCACACGTGCAACTGATAGTGAAATGAATTCCATTTATTCTTTGACAGACTACTGGTAGAAGGAAGATGCCTGGCTCTAAGCTCCGCTACCACTGCTAGAGGAATTCCAGTGATGACGTCTGTTCAGAGTACAAGGCAGGCAGAAAGCAAGAAGGCCGGGAAGGAAAGAAGGTGTGCAGTGGCATTGCATAAATCTGACACTCCTTGCTGTAAGTGATCCATTCTGACCATTTATCTCTCTTATAACTGAAGACAGGGTTAAGGCTTGCATATAATTGGTGACACCGTGAAACTCTTTTAATTTGCAAGGAGAAAAGCAACAGAAGGCGGGCGGGACTGAGGTATTCAGTGATGGTAAACAGAAGACTGCTGCGCTGCCCTATTTACCTTATCTGTGTTAGAGAACAAGAAGGCACTCGTTGAACTTGGAAAGGCAACATTTTAGAGTGGAGAAAAGGAAGTACTGCATTTAACCCAGGGGGATCATTGCCACAGGATATTGCTGAGGTAAATAAATCTTATATTACATTTTGATACAGAAGTATTGTTTGCAGCATCGCTGGCTAACCTAAAACAACCGATCTATGTTTTGGAGAATCAATGGATCACTAAACAGTCATTCTGGGAAGAATTACTAAGCTAAATTAAAAATAAAATTCTTCAGTCAAATGGAAGGGGACAAGCCCATAAGCACAGGCACGGCTGCTGGCATGCTGTGGGATCGGTGGCTCAGCAAAAGGTCACGTGCATTGACTGACATGGGTGCTCCGGGGAGGTGAGCAAGGACAGTACGTGGCTTCACTGAAAGAGCTGAGATAACAGAGTAGAGGTAGATTAGGTGGATTTTGCATTTCCTAGATTTATAGAGAACCATACTGACAGATTTCCTGGTTGACATTGGCCTACAGCGGTTCCTGCATGCTGAGGTATGAAGATCCGTGTGTCTATAACCAGAAACAGGTACTAATGTCCAGCGAGAACGACATCCACGTTCCTTCAACGCCAGTGCCCAGGAAAGCGAGAGCAGGAGACCATAGAAATGCTAAATGACACCCAGCAGCTTGCTGCCACTTAGCAGCACAGCCCTTCTGCTCAGTAGGTAGGGAAGGATTTGGGAGGTGGGACTGGGAGCAGGAGAAGCAGGACTAAATTTCTGGAGGTGAGGCTTAAGCAGAGAACAAAAAGGCCAGTGGGACCAAATTCTAAGTGAAAGAGTGACTGGAGGCCTAACCTCTCAGCATTTGTTAGAACTCAGAGTCGGGAAAAATGCTTCAAATACATGGACAGGGTAAATGAAGCTGGGACCAATTTTTCCTCCCAATTCCAAGATGTCTTCACCCTAGGACAGGTTGAAAAAAAAAAAAAAAAAACTATCTCTTGAGACTGCTTCATGGGTAAGACAAAAGGTACTGACCTCGCTGCACGGCTGTGGTTTATAAAAGGAAACAAAGCTTGTTCTCATCCCTGCCTGGTAGGACAAGACTCGGCGCTGTGGGTCCCCACCTCCTAGCCCAGCCTTTTCTCATGCTTTGGTTTCCAGAACAGATGCACGATCTGTTTGCCTGTGGGAGATATTTAAAAGGGCTCTATACATACACCACAAACATAAGCTGAGTTCTGCAAGCTGCTCCATCCCCTTGACACGTGGATAGTCAGAGAAAATACGCAGGAAGCTGCTGCCTACAGTGGCAGAGGCTGAAGTGGTCCAAAAAGCAATGTATTTCCCCATGGGGGAAAAATGTGATACGTGAAGAGAAATCAGTGCAACCTGACTTCGTCGTGTAAACAGTGTTCTAGCTACACCAGATATAAGGCCAGTGTATTCTGGTGCCTCCTACTTCTTGTAATGGTGGAAACAGAACTGCGTTGTGTAAACAATGTTCGCTGTAACCTAAAGGCTCCGCAAAGAAGAATGAGGTGACGTGTCTGAATTCTGTATGTAAACGGTCATTTGCTTAACACTGATGTGGAGTCATCTGTATTCGGTGGAGTAAGCTGTATTAGGTGAGAGGATGAGAGGTAGTGGGGAAGGACACCCTCTTCCCCATTGGCTTCATACAGGGTGGGTATCCTGACTTCTTCTCCATGTGAAGGTATTAGCTGCTTTGCCAGAATAGCAGTGTGATAACATGAAATGGAAGCTGGACTCTTCAAACGTTTAGCCCGAGATGAAAGAGTCTCAACTCCTTCTCAGAGACAGTCCCTCCCCACAAAGAGGAACATAGCTCCAGGATCTCGGGGAAGGTCAGTGCTAAGTGTGGCTCCTGATTCACAGATTTAAAAATTAGATAAAATATATCCAGTCTATTAGATGAAAACTTCTCGCTGTACAGGACTGAGACTGGCACGGGAATATCTGCTGTTCAAGTCTACAAGTGCTCCTGCCAGAGATCAGAAACCTCCTGTCTGAATCAGCTTTGCAAAGCTTTCAGACCCCAAAGGGAAGTAAGAGTTGTGCGTTTTTAAGGCTCTCCACAAAAGGGTGACTGAAAGATCTGTTCTCCAGTGCTATGTTCAGCTTATTGGAATGCCTGGTGGAAACGTGGCAGCGTGGTTGTGCTCAAGCTTGAGGTGAAGACAGGGGGCAACGAATGAAGGGGCCCAAAGTTCAGCGAGGCCCCAGCTCCAGGAGATTCTTGAGGTTGATGTTGCAAAGTGGAAAGCAGTGGCTGCGTCTCCCCCTGTGAGTAGCCCATGACCAATCCCCCTGAAGATACAGGTGGATTGCAAGGAGGAAGATTTAGGGGGAGGAAGCCGAGAAGATGAGAAAAGTCCATGTTAGCAGCACAGAGAGCCTCTGAAAGGTTAGCAGGGCTCTTGGAAAGCAAAGCCTCATCCAAAGGGGGTGGCTGAGGTGAAGAGGACTGAGGCTCACCAGATGAGAGAGACAGGCTGCCAGGGAAGTCTGACAAGAAGCTGTCCACCTCTACTTTGGGTAGTTTCTCAGGCAAATATGAGGTAGATCCAAGCTGATACTTTGGAGGAGGTTGCGGTGGGGAAGAGATAGGAGAAGACGACTCCAGAGGATAACTCATTCCCATTGGAAGAGAATTGGGAACCAAAGAATGGGGCATCCCTGAGCTTGGCATGGTTTGGAGATGCGTACTGTACATGCCCACAGGCAACATGCCAGGGAAGCTCTTACCACCTATCATGTCTCTGGATGCCATACACAGGACGGGACTCAGCTCTTCTTTTACCGCTACAGATGAGCTGCAGCTTAGAAGACCCAGCATGTCAACTGGCTCTGTCTTAATCTTCAGCAGTTCCTGGGAGTGGCTTTTCTTCATGTGCCTGGTCAGATGATCCTTCCGCCCAAACCTCTGAGCACAGTACTGGCACAAGAAGTCCTTCCGCCCCGTGTGCACGACCAAGTGTCTCCGCACATCTTTCCGGGTGTAGAAGCGCCTGTCGCAGTGGTCACACGGATGCTTCTTCTCCTTCGCTCCGCCAGAAGCTCGTCTAGAATGGGCTTTGAGGTGCTCCAGCAGGACTTGGGTACTTTCAAATGTCTGGAGGCACACCTTGCAGCTGAGATCGCCGCTGGCAGCTGCGTGCATGGCCAGATGTCGCCTGAAGCCGAGCTTTGTGTTGTAGTTCTTGCCGCACTCGGGACAGTGGAGGGCCTCCTTGTTGGGATCGTGGGTCTGCAGGTGGTTGCGAAGGTGATCTTTCCGGTGAAACATCTTCTCGCAGTACATGCACTGATGAGGCTTCTGAGCAGAGTGAGTGGCCATATGCCTTTTGGGAGAAAAGCAGGAAAGTTTAGACTAGCGTCCAACCCCTAAGAGAACGTGTGCTACTTTTTTCAGAATGTTCCACGTGTTCTACGCTTTACGTCATAAAATTCCCAGGTGGCATTTTAACTGTACTAACCGATGCAGAACTGGCAGCCTGGGCAGCAGGGCACAGAAGCACAACATTTCAAGCACCAGTTAACGAGGCTGTCCCAGCAGTACCTGTCCTCCCTAGAAGGCATCAACTCTGCAGACGAATACTTCAGTTGCCTACTCGGTTCCTGTTCTTTATGCCGAGGCTATCAAAGGGGGAAATGACAACGAAAATTTATGACAAGAAATGCTGGTTTGCTGATGAGATGGTTTCATTTCATCAGGAAGCACCAGACTGTGTCGCTGTCTGCTGACAGCTAATACGGACTGATTTTTATCTTGGTATCTGTCTGACACGGTATTTCATCTAGTCTTCAAGTTCTTAGTGGAACTTTAATTATTCTATCTAATATTTCAGTGCATAAATTGGAGCTCTACTTCTTCATGCTAGAGCAGTAGTGCCACAGAAATATTTCTGTGATTAAAGTTACAGAGGTAGGGCTTATGAAATGTGACTGCTATTCTTTCTTTTCATTTTGTTTTTTAATCTATGAACTTCACTTTCTGCTTCAATTTCCTCCTTAGTAAAACAGAAAACATCTTGAGCTCGGGATAAACTATTATCTAAAGTTCTCTGCAAGGTGCTTAAAGAGATGCCAAGTATGGTAATGTCTGGGACTCAGCTGCTTTGCAAGGTAACATGGGCATTCCCCCTCCTTCACCTTCTCAGAAATTCAATCAAAAAAAACACGATGGAGGGGTTTTCCCCTCTCTTCTGGTAGAGGAGCACTGTTCTGTAGAGGCATTCAGCAGTTACCTACCTATACAGCTTGTACTTAGAAGCAAAGGCTTTGCCACAGTGCAGCTGAGGGCAGTTGTACGGTCTCTGCTCAGTATGAGAAAGTGTATGAGTTCTCAGCTTGTCCACATTAGTGAAGGAGGTCTCTGATATTTCACATTGGCATTTTCCCTGACTTTCAGTCTCTTCACCTCTTGGCCTGGGAACTAATTTCCAGCCTGTCTCATCCTCCTCCTGCTTTGCATCTTGAATCCAGTTGGGAACAGTGGGAAAAAATGCCGTCATGGCAGGCCTAGAACGACGTGGCCATGTCAAGCAGAACTCAAGCCTGCAGATGTCTCACTGTGATGTTGTCTGGGTGCAGTTTCAGTTGGAACCCTCAGTGACCAAACTGCTTCAACAGCAAAACGTCATCATCTGGAATCACAGAAGAGTTGGTGTTAAGGCTCTGCATCTTCCAACTGAGCGCACAAACGCGGGTGAGCATTCAGCAAGTACCACAAACATGTGAAGACACTCATGCTGCATGTTCACAGACTTGGGAAACTCACATCTCCAGAATGCATGTGGTTCTTTTCTCCCTTAACCCCTATTCCACCTCCCTGAATAGAAGTTCCTTAGGCTTCTTTGAATAATGTTTTTGCAACTATTAACAGCCAGTGTTACCTGTTGCACAAGTTATCTCCTGAAATACCTGGGTGTCTCCCTGTACCTCCACGTATCCCAACTTTCCCAGCCCCTTTTGTGGATTTCTTCTCATCTCCTTTTTTTTAATGTTCTTTGTAGTTTATTCTCCCTTCCTCTTGACCTTTGCTAACACAGAATTCCCTTACAGAACTTCCCAGAGGAACTAAGGTACGTATTTATTGTTTTTCATCCTGCCAACTTGGTGCATTAGTAAGACCATCTCCTAGCAAACCAATCTTCACTACCACACATGGGTCAACAAGGCTGTAGAAGAAAACTTGCTACTACCAGCAACATCACACCTTTTCCAGGAAGACAGAAAATGCGACTTCTCCTGAGGGTGCGATTAGTCATTGTGTTTTCTCTTTTCTATTGCAGAGTACATTTTCTCTCTCTGAATTACCCTCTTTGCTGTTCTTGAGTTGTGTTTTTCTAGGTGGTAGAGTGCTGCATTTCTGTAAGGTTCTACCAGCACCTAGACCAGTAAGCAGTTAGCTGGAATAAAAACCTCAGAAAAGGTCTCTTTCACTGAAATTAGCTGCCTAAGAAACTCTTCTTAAAATAGCATCAAACCCTCAAGCTCTTTCTTACTCCATGATTGCTTCAGAGGGAGGAACTTCCTGCCTGCACATTAGCATGAGTGCCAGTTGTGGGCAGGATGTGCAACTGTGAGGGAACTAACCAACCCCCACTAAGAAAGTGCACCAGTGAACGTTATAAATAGCTGAAATAACAATAACGGTAGCTACACAATCAATCACAACACCATGAGTGGCTCCCACGGGGTGGAAAACACCGGGAAACGGGATGACTCTAAGACAATGCGTCACTAAGCATGAGGTTTGGAAATGTCTGTTAAGAATGGAATTCAGTTTTGTGCAGGCTGAATCTACACAGGCAGAGCACAATAAAAAAAAAGGACAGAAATTGCCGAGGTGCCATTTTGATATAAGCCAGCGTGGCGTGACAGCTGCTCCTACCCTTCAAGATGCACAAATCCTGTGTTTCAGAGTGGTCTTGCTTTGTAGATGTCTAAGACTGCAAATATTTCACCTCTGTATGGGATGGGTGCTGGAAAAGATAAATGTTCTCTATGTCCTGTGTCAGAGCTGCACACACATTCCGAAAGTCTCTGTCGATTTCTCCAGGTATTTGCTTCTTTCCCTCTGAACAAGCTCAGCCATCTGTGCTGGTTTCAGAGCTACCTGAACAAAGACAAAATTTGAAAAGTGCTTTCTTTAATAGTAAGGCACGTGGACTGTCTATTGCTCTCAGAGCAGGAACCCAAATACACATGAGTAAAGACACAATAATCTCTGAAATCGATTACTGTAAAATTTCATTAACCCTTCTTCAAAATAGTAAGGTTTTAGCAAGACACAAGGACTCTACCTATTTGGGTCTGTTTCTAATTCTAAAGGCATGTCATAGGACACTTTGACAGCTGCACAATAAGAAAGAAAAACAAAACACGATGGAGGGCTTGCACGGTACCAGCGACCTCTATGGCAGCTTGGTTCACTCAATAGTAACAGCAGAAGCACAGTGACACAGATCTTCCCAAGGTTAACAATGTAACTCATGCTTGGCTAGAAAACTCTTCCCACAATCTCTATTTTGTATTCAAAGTCAGTCCATTTCATTTTCTTAGTAGCATTTCACTAGAGAATGTTTCCAATGTGCTCACTGTTGATTCTAATGCTGTAGCCACCAGAGAAACAGTCACCACAGTGCAGAAACACTTAATCTCCCCTTGGTAGGAGTATCTTTCAGACCACAGCATCTGTACCAGCACTGAAGAAACTTTGTATCATACCAAAGTTCTACTCTAGTTCACAAAAATTACTTCCAGCCTAAGCAGTTCCTGAAACCTCTGATAGGATGAGTACCTATGAGTGCCATCACCAGATGAATCTTTCCTCTGCTTCAGTTGTACAGAGGTTGAGAGGTTGTCATAGTGAACACAGAGCTCAAAAAAGACGTCCCCCTGAGGACTGGACTCCCACTAGCTGTCAGCTCACATGGCATATCTCATTACTACGTGTCAAGTTCGTGTAAATTAAAGAAAGGCCCTGGCATAGAATCCCTCGCCTGCTTTGACAGTTTTTTTTTTTTCCAGTAGTTACACCTCAAAGAGTGGTTCAGTTATATAGCACTGCTGCATAGCTTCTGCCCCTAGACAGCCTTCCCATGGCACAGAACTGGGACCTGAACAAAATAATAAGAAAAACTAAGAGAAGCCTGGATCTGTTCTCTGACCACCAGCTGAGCTGTGCCAGTCTTACTGCAGCAGATTGGCAGAAGTAGGGAGGCCAGGACAACAGCCCTGCCTGATGAGCCCCATATTGTGAAGCTGCAGTTTCTCTTTTCTAGAGGGCATTGCTGGTGCCTAATTTGAGTTTGTCCATCCTTGTCTCTGCTGAGTCTCGCTGTGCCAGGAGCCCCTTCCCTCCTGAAGACAGAGGCTGCACTCTTGTGTTCATGACCCTGCTGGGATTCGCAGCGTTGGCCATGGGGCTCCAGGTTCCTCAGTCCTCACCACCTGGTTCTGCATGGCACTGGCCCAGCTATTCTGCAGCTGCACCGTGGAGCCTCTGAAGGAACTCACCCTGATGAAAAGTTACTTATTTTTCAGTCTTTTCTCCTTGAGCCACATCAGTGCCCCAGTCAGATTTCCTTTGCTATTTTAAGTTGTTCAGGCTTCTACTTGCTCAAGAGGAAGGCACCAGCTAGACGGCAGAAAGCAGAGAGCTGCAATCCTGGCAGAAGCTCAGCATCAGCCTGGAGCTGGAACTCAGAGCACCTCCTGGCAGAGCTGGCACCTGCCAGGCACAAAGCACAGCTGGCAGCTGCCAGACACAGGAGCATGGGCTTGCTCCTTCCCCACAGCCACTCCAATGCAGTGACCACAACACTGCAGCATTGCTCCTCACACCGTAACAAAGCCACCCCCAAACCAATTATAGCATACTGATTGAGTTCTGCTCCGACCTCGATTGCAAAGTGCTACTGCCAGACCTCACACTGATGGCATGACTTTTCTGCATCCTCTGTCGTTTTCCAACATCGTTCTCAGGTCAATATTGTTGACCTGGCCGCAGTCCTTCAGTACTGGCTTTGCTAACGCCACAGCCAGGTGTGAAAATCACTTTTTCTCCCTCCTCACACACATGGGGCTGCTCTGCCCCTCCTGTTACAGCCACACATTCAACACACGTGGCACTGGGATCCCCCCACGTTTACCCCTATTTCCTTGCAGTAAACAACTCTGGTTGCTCCAAGATTTGTAAGTACAACTCCAGCTCCAACCTCAGCCTCACCTCTCTGCCTGACCCCGGGTGCACTTTGGATGCTCCCTCTGCAAGTATACAAGGCTCCCTTTCAAATCAAATGGTTCTATGATATCTGAAGCTCTGCTCAGAGCCTCCTTGGCCCCACGGGGTACTTTCCACTCCTGAACCCTCTCCAAGGGCCGCTTCCCCACCCGAATCCCCGCCAATCTCCCCACTGACAGCACACAGAGGGAATATAAAAGCCGAAAAAACTCCGAACCGCGGGGAACCCCACACGCAAAATGGCTCCGGGGAGACTTATCCCCCAAATCGCTACTTCCACTCATACAGCTCCGACGGACCGAGCGTCTACATCCAGCAGAGGGAAACAGCGGAGCCGCCGGTCCCACCGAGCACCCCCCACCCCACTGAAGGCCCCGCGTGCCGCCCCCTCCCCGTTTCCATGGCGCAGCACTGAGGGGAGGGCGGGAGGAGGGCCGGGCCTACGCCCCCCAGCTGCCCCCTCGCGCCCCTCTCTCAGCCCGCGCCCCGAAGAGAAACCCGGCCGCGGAGGGGAGAGGGCAGCCGTGACGCCGCCCCCAGGCCGGTTCCGCTGCCCGCACTCACCCCGTTCCCCCGGGCCCCGCCAGGCGAGGCTCCGGCCCAGGCCGCGGCGGCCCCATTGTGCGGGGCATTGTGGGAGTGACGTCACTGGCCTCACTTCCGCCCTGATGGCGGCCGCTTCCGGTTAGAGCGGCCGAGCCGGGACGCGCGGAGCATGCCGGGACGGGGCAACCTCCCGCCGCCACCGCCATGGTTCTGCTGTTCGGTGCCGCTCTCCTCCTGGCGATGGTAACGGTGGCGGTGAGCGGCTGGGATACAGCCGGTTACCTGCTGTACTGCCCCTGCATGGGTGAGGCCCTCCCGCCGCCGCTGGGCCCAGTGCCGAGGCCCCGGCGGAGGCTGAGGCCTGCTCTCCCCCTCTCCCGCAGGCCGCTTCGGGAACCAGGCCGAGCACTTCCTGGGCGCCCTGGCCTTCGCCCGAGCCCTCAACCGCACCCTGGCCGTGCCGCCCTGGATCGAGTACCGGCACCACCGCCCGCCCTACACCAACGTGAGCCGGGAACGGGGAGTGGGGGGGTGGGCAGAGCCGGGGAGAGCCGCGGGGGGAGGGGAGGATGGGCGATCCCGGCGTCCCCGAGTGAAGCTGTCCCTGCCCCACAGCTGCACGTTCCCTACGAGGAGTACTTCAAGCTGGAGCCCCTCCAGCAGTACCACCGTGTGCTCAGCCTGGAGCAGTTCATGGAGCAGCTGGCACCAGAGCACTGGCCGCCCGGCAGGAGAGTGGCGTACTGCTTTGAGGCAGCGGCACAGAGGAGTGCCGACAAAAGCACCTGTCCCATGAAGGTGAGTCCTCATCCTATGAAGGCAAACCACCTCTCTGGCTGGAGCCTCCATGCCATGAACGTGAGCCCCTCCTTGGTAGAAGCATCTGTACCGTGAAGGTGAGCCCCTCCCCTTCAGGAGCCCTTGTCCCGTGAAGGTGATCCCTTCCCTAGCAGGAGCTCCTGTTCCATGAAAGTGAGCTCCTCCTGCACCCCCTTAGCCCGCCTAGATCTTGCACATGTACCAAAAGGAGTGGTTGCCTCCTGGTTTCCATTTGTTTGCAAACTTGGGAGCTGTCAGCCCCAAATCACTCTGTGCGCTTTCCTTTCACTGTGTGCCTAGCTGCACATTCTTGCCTTTCTTTGTCAGCAAATGCATGGGGTTTGCAAAGGCTGTTTGTGTGAGTTATATCACTTCAGACTTGGTTGTGACTGTAAGGAGAACAAATGAGGAAGAAAAACGCTTCTCTTCCAATCCTCGCCTATTCCCATATGTGTGGTATAGTTGTTCAAATCATTGTAGAACTGCCTCTTTAAAAGCAAGTTTGTGGGCAGTGGTGTTCTTGTTCCTTTAAATCAGCCTTTGCCTTACTTCTCAGTTAACTTTATTTAATGTGTCACCTTCTTCCTGGGGAGCCAATATGGGCACGCAGGCTGCTGTATCAGTCTGTGTTCTTCCTGTAACAGCGGAATTCTTTGACTTTGCAGCCCAGGATCTTGTTAGATCTGTGTTTCAGCTCTGTATGTGCACTGAGCAAACACTTCTCTCTCCTTTGCAGGATGGAAACCCATTTGGTCCATTCTGGGATCAGTTCAAAGTGGATTTTGATAAGTCTGAACTCTTCAAGGGGATCTCCTTCAGTTCTGCGTACAAAGACCATTGGATCCAAAGGTAGCCTGAAGCTGGAGAAGTGTGGGCTTTTAGAATAACTCGGGAAAACAATTCTTCTTGTCACTTTGTAGATCCATGATCATTTGGGGAGGAGAGTGAAGTGATTACTTAGCAATATAATTAAAAACATTAATACTTTTTTCATGAATTATTCATTGAGCAGGCTCTTCCTGTGGGCATTAAATATGAACTCTGTTGAGCTGATAGATTTCTGAGCCATGGTGATCATGAACTGTTTTGCTGCTTGCCTCGTGTTTACAGTCACAAGTGACTTTTGTTGTATCAGTATGTTTGGGTGACAGAATTGCTGTAGCCTGGGATGAAAACATAAGCTAGGTAGTAACTCATTGCTGCGTGTATCAGATTGCTGTCCTTTTGTCTGTCAAATAGTACTATTTCACTTGCTACCAGATATGAGGTAAAAAGTGGTATTGGAGTTTCATGTCAGTGTTCTGTTCCTGTTGCAAAATGGTTAGGATTCATCTTGTGTTAAATTTGGAGTAAGAGATGCTGTGTATCTCAGAGTGTTCACAGTTTCCATTCTGACCTTCACGAACTCACATAAAATACTCTTTGTGCATGATTCTGCATGCAAAATTGCTATATTCCTGTCTGTTTTCCCTTAGGTTTCCACCATCTGAGCACCCTGTACTTGCTTTACCTGGAGCTCCAGCCCAGTTTCCAGTCTTAGAGGAGCACCGACCCCTCCATAAGTACATGGTGTGGTCTGATGAAATGGTGAAGAAAGGAGAAGCCTATATTCATTCTCTGCTGGTTAGGCCCTATGTAGGAATTCACCTGAGGATTGGCTCAGATTGGGTATGGTTCCTCTGTAAGGCTTGTTGCAGTAACCCATGCAATTGGTGTAGGTGGGAGGGACTAACATTCAGTAGGAAAAAAAAAACTTGGAACTGCCCTTCTGAAGCCTGAACTGTATTTACATTCAGCAGCTCACAGCGTTTGAGTGCTGAAAATGCTGTTGGGATTCCTCCTTCAGACTGATTGTAATGCTGCTGGCAGTGGTGATGGATTTGGTAGTGTTTTCTTACGCTGCTTTCATTCAAACATATTTTCTCTTCTTCCAACAGAAAAATGCTTGTAACATGTTAAAGGATGGGACGGCTGGGTCTCACTTCATGGCTTCACCTCAGTGTGTGGGCTATGACCGAAGTACTGCTGTGCCCCTTACCATGGACATGTGCCTGCCAGACCTCAAAGAAATTAAGCGTGCTCTCAAGGTCTGGGTGAAAAAGACAGAAGCCAAATCTGTTTATATTGCTACTGATTCTGAGCCCTACACAAAGGAAATACAGCAGTTCTTCCAAGGAAAGGTAAGTCTTCCAGAAACTTGCTCCATCAGGGGTGCTTGAATAAAAACTGTCCTCAGATTTTGGTATGTTGCTCCTGCAGACAGCAGACACAGTTGTGTAATAGATATCCAGGGAAATCGGGTTTAATTTCAGCAGATAAAAGGAGGTATCAAAGTGACCTGTTGTTGAAGTACGATTCAAATTGCCTAGTGACCGAGTGGAAAGATTGGGCAGAGGTTGGAATGCTGATTTTTCTTTCAGGGACTGAGGGGCAAAGTGTCCTGAAGCAGCTGGAACCTTGTGCTGAAATGAGCGCCTATAACTGTCCTCTCTGAGAACCTCAGCCTGTCTTCTTACAGGCTGGATGCTTTCTGGACTCCGTTTTAATTCTGTAGGTTATAAGAGAGAAATGAAAGATGTGATGAGCCACGTTTATCTCTAAGTGATTTTTCAAAAACAATTTGACCTTTATTTGCTCGTGAATGAATTATAAGGGCAACTTAGGGCTGAATCCACTCTTTTTGTATTGTATATTCCCATTTCTAGTATAATGCCAAGGCATTTGGGCAGTAATAATAGATGTCTGGATTCATTTAATTTCCTTCTTTTTCTCTACAGATCAAAGTTGTAAGCTTGCAGCCAGAGGTGGCTCAGATCGACTTGTATGTTCTTGGCCAATCTGATCACTTCATTGGGAACTGTGTCTCTTCATTTACTGCTTTTGTAAAAAGAGAGCGTGACGTGCATGGAAAACCCTCCTCGTTTTTTGGCATGGACCACCCACCAAGGTTACGGGACGAATTCTGACCAAAAGAGGAGCAGGCTTGATGGTTCTCAGGGCTCTGAGCCTGATGCCTTGCTGAGGGATCATGCTGGTGTTGACCACAGTGTGCGCAGAGCATGCTGCCCAGTCGTGGCAGGCATGTTTCCAACCCTTGGGTACTCCACACAGTCACTCTTCTGTCTGACTTCACTTCTGTGATACCAGACAGAAAAGAAATTTGAAATCATGTAGTTTATTGGATACTGTAAACTATATGCAGTTTTTAAGATGTAGTTTATATAGCTCTCCGTTCTCATTTTGGGGAGTTTGCCAACAGTTATGAAGAAGGTGCTCAAATTTCCTCTTCCCCCCCCATTATTAATTTTATCTGGAGATGTCATTAAGCTTTTTATTGTCCAAAACTGAGCGTAAGTTTATTTTCAAGTGCAAGGTGTATTCTGGAATATCACGGTCTCTGAATATGATTGCAAGATGAAGCTTAGAATTCGAAATTGTAAGGTCTGGGTTTTATTGAGTGCCATCGCCTTACTAAACCCACATCACCTCAGTGCCTCGTTTTCCATTCCCTGTAAAGAGATTTAGTACCCACTTACAGCAGCGCTGTGAGAAGGAGCGTTTGTGGAGCACGGCACTCTCAGTGGTGCTGGAGAAGTGTGGTGTAGCACATTTACATGTGACAGTTGCCTGCTCAGCCGGTCCTTGTATTGGACACAGATGGGAAATCTCTCCCAGCCAGGTGAGGGTTGGAGACATAGGGTCTCGTAGCTGCTGGTGTATGGTGGAGGTCTGTGGTAGAAGTGTGTTTTTAGGTCAAAACGTTTGAAGTAGCTGCCATGTGAATTGGTGTAAATCTTTCCTAGGTCTTTGTTAATGGTTTGGGGTTTTTATTATTTTTCTTTATTTTTGTACTTTGTAAAATTAGTCCCTCTGACAGCAGAATTCCTGTCTGTAGGGTTAATTCCCAGCATGGCTAACTGGGAAGCGTTAGCCAACGCTGAAACAGTGACAAGAAAAACTCTTGGCTGGTATAAGAAAATCCATTTGGCACAGTGCAGTTTAGTGCCGGTAACCGCTGGTGCTGGTGCGGTAAATCCCAATTTGGCCAACGTCTTTTCTTAATCCTGTCATTTAATTTTTTTTTTCCTAATACTGAATACAGAAGTCAGTTTACATGCTAAAAACACCGCTTAGGTGAAGCGGTGGCAGCAGGGCTGGTGCTCTGCAGCGCCCAGTGCTTTAGCCCCATGTCTGCGGGGCTGCCTGCTTGTGCCTCTGCACTGCCAGGCTCGCAGGGCCGTGCAGGAGAGGCCGGGCCGAAAGCAAAAGGGTCTCCGAGTGCTGCGAGAGCACTGAGGTGCTCCTTTCCTCCCTCTCCACAGCCGTGGGAATGGTTTTTTAACAAATGTATTATTTTTAATAATAATAAAATCCCGGTTTTGTATTCACTCGCGTGGCACTGACATTCCTTTCTCCGGGGACTCCCGCCCTCCCCCTTGTCTCCCCGCACGCCTCGAGGCTGCGGCAGCGGGCGGCCCGGGCCCGGCCTCCCCTTTGTGGCGGTGATGCGGGGCGGGCGCGCGTTGCTAGGGAAGTGCGCGGGGGGCGGGGGGCGCGCGTTGCTAAGGAAGTGCGCCGAGGGCGGCGGCCGCTCCCGCCCCTCCACTTCCGGCGCCGCGGGAGGAGGCGGGCGCGGGGCTCCATGGTGACGGCGCAGGTGAGTGCGGCCCGGCCCGGTGGACCGAGGTGCCTCTGTAGGGTCGGGGCTGAGCCCGGGCAGCGGGAGGCGGAGCGCAGCGGGCGCGGAGCCGGCACTGACAGCGAGAGCGGAGCCGCCCGCAATGGGCCCCCGTGCTTAGAGCAGAGCAGGGAAGGACCAAAGGACAAAAGCGGCCGGGACGTGTCAGCTCCGAGATCGGGGAGATGTGAGCAGTGCGAGAGCGGTGCTGGATGTAGGGGGTACCTGCAGCGAGGTGAGAATTGAGGCAACCCGGAGGGTCTTCTTGAGGACAGCGGCGGATCTGAGCCGTGAGGCCGCGGGCCGGGATGGGCGCGGTGTCCCGGTGGGCCCGGCGCCGAGCGCTGCTGCTGGCCGGGGTGCTGCTCCCTCAGGCACTGCCCTCCCGTGTGGGAAATCGCACGGAATCACAGCGCTTGGCAGGGACCTCTGGAGATCGGCTGGTCCAACCCCAAAAGGTTGGGTGTGTGTTAGGAACAGTTTCTTCTCTGAAAGAGCAGCGATGCGTTGGCACAGGCTGCCCTGGTGGTGGTGGGGTCACCGTCTCTGGGGGTGTTCCGGAGCCGTGGAGATGTGGCACTGAGGGATGTGGTCGGTGGGCACCGTGGGTTGGGGATCTCGAAGGTCTCCTTAACGACTGTATGGTTCTAACTGCAGTGCTCACTTGGCTGCACGCTGTGGTCATTGGGAGGCTGCCTCCAAACGCATTCACTGCACCCTGAGCCGTACCTGGGTGCTCAGGAAGCGGATGAGCCGTACGGCCAGGGCTGCAGGGAGCTGCCTCGCCTTGCCCAAATGGAGCAGTGGAAGTTGTCCTCTTCGTTGCCAGTTGGTGCTGGAGTGCAGCTCATTGCGGTGGCGTACTCACCTGGCTGGTTTGCTTGGCAATATTTGCAAGCACAATGAGCGTACTACATCTGGCCGCCTTAATGATTTGCTTTGTAGCCAGCTTGATCGCATGGCTGTGTGAAAACTTTGGTGTAAAAATGTTGTTCTGTCACTTGATTCTTGACTGAAGGTAAAGGTAACATCAGATTTCCCTAGTGTGGAAAACAACATTCAGGGGGATGAGATGCCTGGAAATGGGCAAACTATTTAGTGATGTTATTTTGAATCCTTGCAGCTGCTGCCGCCCATTTGAACATCTTCTGTGCTGTTAGTAGGCTTCTAGAAAGCAACTTCACAACTTTTACTTCATAAAAAAGCTTTTTGAGCAGCATTCCGATGCACTGCTGTCACTTCAGAAAAAAACAGGTGTAGGTTTTAAGCCTGTAGTGGCAGGATGGTCCGGATGAGACACCACATCGCTTCACACATGAGGGAACTGTAATAGAAAGGTCTCATAAAAATGAGAAGTTTTCTTCAGTACACAGGAGATGTAAAAAGAGGTCGCTCGGAAAATAACACATTTATATTTCGGTAGGCAGGTGAAGCACTAAATCAGAGCACCTGACTGATTCCCTTTCAGGAGCCTGCAAGCTGTATTCCAGGCAGTATGGGCAGAGCACTGGATTTTCAAAGTAGGAAATTTAAATCAAAAAGCTAAATGATACTGAATAGCTTTGGCAAAATACTAATGTCTCAGCCTTGGCATTTTTAAGGTTTTTATGTTGCACATAATTTTTATTCTTCAGAATCCCCCAGAACATAAACATGCAAAATTCTGCTTGAATAGATGAGTCAAATCTTTGACTATTGTCATCTGCAGAAAACTGCCTTTGTTTATTCCTCCTTTGCTTTTGTTTTAGGTTTCTAGCACTGGATCATCCGTCGATCAGATCACACCAGCCACAGACCTGCTGTCATGTCTAAGTTAAAGAGCTCTGAGTCTGTTCGGGTGGTGGTACGATGCCGGCCGATGAACAGCAAAGAGAAGTCAGCTTCATATGAAAAAGTTGTTAATGTGGATGTCAAATTAGGGCAGGTCTCAGTGAAGAATCCACGGGGAACATCTCATGAACTGCCTAAAACTTTCACCTTTGATGCTGTGTACGACTGGAATTCCAAACAGGTTGAACTCTACGATGAGACCTTCAGACCTCTTGTGGACTCTGTTCTGCAAGGTTTCAATGGGACAATCTTTGCGTATGGGCAGACTGGAACAGGGAAAACTTACACGATGGAGGGGGTGCGTGGTGATCCTGAAAAAAGAGGGGTCATCCCCAATTCTTTTGATCACATCTTCACCCACATCTCTAGATCTCAAAATCAGCAATACCTAGTTAGAGCTTCTTATTTGGAAATATACCAAGAAGAAATCAGAGACTTGTTATCAAAGGATCAATCCAAACGGTTGGAGTTAAAAGAGAGGCCAGACACAGGTGTATATGTTAAGGATTTGTCTTCCTTTGTTACAAAAAGTGTCAAAGAGATAGAGCATGTCATGAACGTGGGAAACCAAAATCGCTCGGTTGGTGCCACCAACATGAATGAACACAGTTCTCGATCCCACGCCATTTTTGTGATCACTATTGAATGCAGTGAGTTGGGACTCGATGGAGAGAATCATATCCGTGTTGGAAAACTCAACCTGGTAGACCTTGCAGGCAGCGAGCGCCAAGCTAAGACTGGAGCACAGGGGGAGAGGTTAAAGGAAGCTACTAAAATCAATCTCTCTCTTTCAGCTTTGGGCAACGTTATATCTGCCCTAGTAGATGGCAAAAGCACACACATTCCATACCGGGACTCAAAGCTAACTAGGTTACTTCAAGACTCATTAGGTGGCAATGCCAAGACTGTGATGGTGGCCAATATAGGCCCTGCCTCTTACAATGTAGAGGAGACTCTTACGACGCTGAGATACGCCAATCGTGCCAAAAACATCAAGAACAAACCAAGAGTGAATGAGGATCCTAAGGATGCTCTGCTACGTGAATTCCAGGAAGAAATTGCTCGACTCAAGGCACAGTTGGAAAAGCGGTCTATTGGCAAAAGAAAGAGGAGGGAAAGGAGGAGAGAGGGTGGGGAAGAAGAGGAGGATACTGAAGAGGGTGAGGATGAAGGAGATGACAAAGATGACTATTGGAGAGAGCAGCAAGAAAAGCTGGAGATTGAAAAGAAAGCCATTGTTGAGGATCACAGCTTGGTAGCCGAAGAAAAGATGAGACTGCTGAAAGAGAAGGAGAAGAAAATGGAGGACTTGAGGCGAGAGAAGGAAGCAACGGAAATGCTGAGTGCTAAAATCAAGGTAGAATTCTTCCTTGCCGTGCTTTCCTACTTTTTAAAAGCAATTTATTTAGGCTACAGGGAGAATAGCAGGTTGCTTAATTTGGAAAAATATTTCAAAAGGTTTCCAGAATACTTATTTGTGTTTTCATTAGAAGATTTTAAAATAAACTATTTCCAGACAGAACTTGAAATTTTGTTTAGTTTCCTCCATTAATTACATACTCCAATATTCATGAGTTGTTGCATTGTTCTCATGTGCTGATCTTGTCGAATCTTCAGCAATCTGCACAATAAAATGTGATACATCTTATCGCAAGCTGTAAAACAAACAATGCTTCATTGTGCAACAGATCATTAACAAGCTTTTTTACATGAGAATGTGCATTTTAGGCCTTCAGATAGGCCACACTGCAGCAGTGTGTATTTCTAAGCAACTTATTGCTTCCTTAATCCCGCAGTTTTGTAGGGACTTTTAGAATTAGCCGTTCTGGTAGCAGCTGACTTAAAAGAGAATGTTAAGTAAGGGAGGTGCCCTGATGAAGAAGCTGCATATGTATGAGAGAAGGTTAGATTCTGTGGAAAAGACTCGTCAGCTGGTCTCCAGGAGAGAAACTTCTGGCCTTGTGTTTTTCTTTCAGGCAATGGAAAGCAAGCTTCTGGTGGGAGGGAAAAATATTGTGGATCACACAAACGAGCAGCAGAAAATCCTGGAACAGAAACGACAGGAGATTGCAGAACAGGTACAAGAAATGTTAGTTACTTTGTATAAAAAAAAAAAAAAAAAAACACCCGAAACCTACCTGTAGAACTTTTATAGAATGTTGTATCAGCAGAAAAGGTAAGAAAGTTTGCACAGGGTTAACCCTGACCTTGCTTTAATGGCAATCGTTGATTTCTAAAGAAGGGGCAAGGGCGTGCATCCTATTTGTAGTGTGAAATTTCTAGAGAAGGTTTGTAATAGTTCTCTTCCAGCTTTTCACATGGAAAATGGCACATTTTCACATGAAACTTCTATATCCTATCTATGTCTGTAAGTGAAGAAGTAATTGGAAGGCCTCAGACAGTGACAATTCAGCTATTAACTCAAGAGAATGGTGCTTATGATGTGATAAACGCTTCTTTTCTGTTATGCATTTTTTGTTGGTGATTCTTTAAGTGCAATGACTAGTATGAATTGATTTTTAAAAAAGAATGTAAACGCAGTGTTTAATTACTTTAATTGAAGCTTGAGCACTTATTCACGCTATCTGATTCCAATAGACCCTTCAGCAAAATAAAGACAAAGAAGAGCTAATGCTTCTGGTATTTCTAAGGCAAGAGATAGGAAGAATTAGAAGCTAAAGCAAAAGCCCTGGAACCCAGGGAAGTAAAAACCTCCCGAGTGCTGGATTCGTGCATGTCAGCCTGGAGGTGGCAATGTAATTGTGGTCTCTAATGTTGTACATGACATTCTTCAGAAACGTCGAGAGCGAGAAATCCAGCAGCAGATGGAAAGTCGTGATGAGGAAACGCTAGAGCTGAAGGAGACCTATAGTTCTCTTCAGCAAGAGGTGGATATAAAGACCAAGAAGCTTAAAAAGGTAAAAAGGAACATGACTCCACACCTCCTCGGTTAGAGATGAAATCAGCTTGTGCGTGAGACTGAGAGGAACCTTGGCAATTTATGACTTTGGCTCCTGTGGTCTGTTCCAGTTATTTTCCAAGCTGCAAGCTGTGAAGGCAGAGATCCACGATCTCCAGGAAGAGCACATCAAGGAGCGCCAGGAACTGGAGCAGACCCAGAATGAACTTACCAGGGAACTAAAGCTGAAGTAAGTCCCTTCATTTCATTGCCATTCAGTAACTGCAACAGAGATTGTTTCTTTGGGTGGGGAGTGAAAGGAGGGACTGAATTCATACGCTTGTGGAACGAGATTTAAACACGAGAAAGCTAAAACACTCCTCCCTTATCCAGGGCTGTATTAATTCACTGCGAGAGGAGCAGTGAAGAGTCATCAGCTAACTGTGCTTCTCGTGTATTTCCCATTTTTGTGGTTGCATGCAGGCACCTGATTATTGAAAATTTTATTCCTTTGGAAGAAAAGAATAAGATCATGAACAGGTCATTCTTTGACGAAGAGGAAGACCAGTGGAAACTGCACCCCATAACCCGGCTGGAGTGAGTGTACTTCTAATTTTTAATTAAGATCAAATCATAGGACATATAAAGCCCTCTAGTTGCCAAAAACAAGGTATTCCAGCAGAGGGAATCATGGATTTAAAACAGCCCTCTGAAGTTCTTATCTTCTTGCTGTATTATAAAACAAAGTTTTCATTCATCTGAGTAGGTTGAATAAAATAAGAATAGACAGTTTGGAGAGTTCCTGGAAAATTAAGATTTTTCTTCTAGGTGAGTCCAACATTTAAATGTAAAATATTTGTAGCACTGCATGCACCATTTAATATCAGTAAGCTCTTGGCATATTTCTTTTCTGATTTGGTTAAGAAAGTTCTCAAAAATTTTTATGTGAGAGCTATGGATAGATCCTAAATCTTTACGGAGGAAGTTCTGTAAAGCAAATTTAGAATGTCAGGTGCAACTGAGTGCATCTGTGGTCCATATAATAAAAAAAAATGTAGAAATCCCCTGTTTTGTGCAGGGAACAGATGCAGATGCCAAGGGATAACAATCTTATCTCGTTGTCTCTGACTGTAGAAAGAACTGTTCTGGGAAATGCAGTCGAGGTAGTTTCTGCTCACTTGAAATACATTTCCAGCTGTTTTACCTCATAAACTCCAAGAGGAGTCTTCATTTTTGGTGTATAATAGACCAAGTATCTGTGTTTTTCTAGTAACCAGCAAATGATGAAAAGGCCAGTGTCTGCTGTAGGATACAAAAGGCCGCTGAGCCAGCATGCCAGGACGTCCATGATGATTCGTCCAGAGGCTCGGTACAGGGTAAGCCCAGATGTGGTTACAGCCTTCATACATTCACCTTCCTAATCAGAGAAATGTGAATTGCAGAGGTTAGTTCTTCTGTGGGGTGTACAGTGTCTTGCATACATTTATAAAGTCCCTCAGAATAAGCTTCTGGAGGGAAAAGAAGCGATTTGTATGAAAGCATACAAACTTTGATTCCACTTGTACTTCCTCAGGCAGAGAATATTGTATTGCTGGAACTTGACATGCCCAGCCGAACAACAAGAGACTATGAAGGGCCAGCCATTGCTCCCAAAGTTCAGGCTGCTCTAGAAGCAGCTCTGCAGGATGAAGATGAGATCCAGGTGGATGCTTCAACCTTTGAGAGCACTTCAAATAAAAAACCAAAATCCAGGTGAGTTGAATTTTTAGTAAGTAGACTAGCAGATAGAAGAGTTACAAATACAATTGCTGTCTATCTACTGTTCTCATCAGTAAAGCTATAGCTAACTTGGCTGTAAAGCAGAGATAGAAAGAAAGGAAGATAGGACAGTAGAGAAAACCTGGGACTGATTAGAAAATAAATCCAGTTAAAAAAAAAAAAAAACAGCTTTGGAAGATTAATTTTGACGAGTAACAGGTGACATTGTTGGGGCTTTTTGTTTATTTTTCGTTTTTACTTCTTCAGGCCTAAAACTGGAAGGAAATCAGGGGGATCCTCTTCAGCAGGCACCCATAGTTCTCAGCTCTACCCACAGTCCCGAGGGCTGGTTCCAAAGTAAAACCAGCAATTCCTCTCCAGGGCGTGAACAGCTTTTGCCTTCTGAGAGCAGAGACAAGTAAAAACCTGCAGAGAGACCTCCCAGCCAGACTCCAACCCCTTTCCCCTGGAGGTGGCCTCTTTGCTGTTTAACTGACTTGTGCCAGTCCAGGTACACTGAGCCACAGGAAGATACGTGTTTGCAATTCAGCATTTGGCCTCTGTAGGAAACAGATTTTAGTTAGGAAATCAGAAATGCATGAGGTACGTTACAGTGTATTAGAAGCAATGGGAAGCATGGGGATCACCTCACAGCATCACCGTCTCTCCTTCTGCACTAGCCCTTTTGCTGCACTTGGCTTTTTTGTTGGGCAATAAGAAGACAGAGTTGAAAGTCATCTCAACAGAACCACCATTCCAGAGCTTCGTAGTGAGAATCAAACGAGGTTAAAAAGCAGAGGATCTACCCAAACTTGACTAGGTGCATAGTTTTTCCTCTTCCTGCTCAAAAGACTGGCATCATCATTTGGGGTTAAGAAGTTGATCTGAACAGGCATATTGGCAGCTGTCAGTGTGTACTCACCACCAGATAGCTGTGCCTCCTTTTCAAACTGTAGGACAAGAAGGGGGCTTGAAAGAATTTTTGTGCTTTCTGGACAGGAAGCAATAGACATTGAAGTCTTTTACTTGTTTACAACCATAAGTAAGAGCTCCTCTAAGCTGACCTCCTACAGATCACACCCCTATCAACAGGAACCGCCTTGTCAAAGAATACATCTGCATCCCAGTGCCAGCTCCACAGCTTTCTTCTTCTTTGTTGCCTCCATCTTTATCCCTGGCATGTGAAACCAGTATCCACACTGAGTCTTTGAGCGGTGGTGTGGTGCATGGCAATTTTCACAGATCTCCCACTGATGACAGGAAATGTAGCATTGGCATGGAGCTATCTTCTGAGCAGGCTCATAGGGCTGCCTCTGCTCTCCCCTGTAAGCTGGGTCGAGGGTAGAGCACCATAACAAGAAGCCGTCTTTGAGTGCACTGTTCTTGTAAGTATGGTCCCTTCCCTTGGTGTCTAAGGAGCTTCAACGTATGGTGCCCTTTGTGCCTCACCCATTCCACTTTAGAAGCTTTACCACTGCACCTCCTGGACCAGGCAGAGCCCAGTGGGAGTGAAAGCACATATAGCCAAGTCTGGATAATGGAATCCGGTACTAAATCCAGGGGTTGTAGTTTGAAAACAAGGGAGGAAAAACTCCTGCTTTTGATGGTCTCTCTGCAAGCTGCCCTATGACTAAAGCAGGCTACTGTAAAGCTGCAGGCTCGTGTGGCAAGGTTGAGGGAGATGGAGCTGCCATGTTGAAGACAGTAAGGTGTCCCTGTCTAGTGTTGCACAGCTCATTCATAAGTTTTAGTTCGTTGTATATTGAGACTTGGGATGTTACGTTTTCTGGTTGCTGTTGGCTGTCATCCTATGAATGTTTTTACCTATTTCCTCTCCTTCACTGATGACTTCCTCCAGACTGACATGTGTGAGTGTATGAGGACTTGCCTGGTTTTAGAAAGGCTCTGATATATGGACTCTACCTTGTGTGCTCGTTACGTATCTGCTGAGTGACTTCACCCAGGCTGGAGAACTCCATTCTATCTGACCCCCATGAGCAGAAGGAACTGAACACTCAGCACAGCTCACCTCTGCATCTTGCGGGCATGGTGCCTCGGTGAGCCAGCTGCCCGGGTGGGCCTGGTTAAACTCCAAGTCAGCTGCTTTCATTCGTGGAGTGCTTTTCTGGATCACAAGATTAATATATATATACATGCGCATATATATATATTTTAGTTTTGGTGGAGGAAAGATGAGTTTGCCTAGAACTGAGAGAGCAGTCATCTGACAAATTCCTTTCAACTAGAACATGGAAACCTGGCATAATCTTCCTTTTTATAAAGCACTGTTTATGTACAGAGAGCCTTTTAATTAGCTCTTGTTGCATAATATAATGTCACCTTCTCTTCCCTCTCCTCCGTCTTTCTCTCTAGCACATAATCTTCTGTACTTTGACATTTTAAAAGATGATTGTATGCTGTAAATGCTCAGAGAACTGAAATGAAACAAGGGGGTTTTACAACCTGAAATAGCAACATAATATATACACATGTATATGTACATACCTTTATGTACACGTATGTTTAATGTGGATGTGCATACACAGCCACGTCTGTGTTTGCACATGCACACACGTCCCTCAGTCACCACTGTTCCACAGGGAATTCTATATTAAATTCAAATGCTGGAAGCTCCCCTTGTGGCAGGACTGGTATGGTGGAAATTGCAGTGCAAACCCAAACTGTTCTCGTTTTAGTGCTGACAAGCTAGCTGGTTGATATGTCGGAAAGGCTCCGCTTTTAATTCTGTAGAAATTCATTAGCAAGGTGAAAGAAATTCAGTAGGATGGAAAAAAAAGAATAAAATTGCATACTTAGTCATTGTATTTAAACCAGAGCTGTGGTTAGAGATTCGGTTAGTGTATTACGGGCCATCTCAGATCGTTACAGAAGCTTTTAGATTCTCATTTGGATGGACTTACCCTTGACCAGATACTCTGTGGCACTGACATTAAGAAAAAATACATTGTCTCAAGCTCTACAAAGCATACCGAGCGCTGGGTGGAAGTTTTTAATGAACATTCCTGCCAAGCTTGCCTGCCTCTGGGCGTTATCTGAGCCATCTGGGCTTCCTGCAGGTTAACTGCCAAAGACAGGAAACCCAGCAGACTCCTGGAAGAGGCCCTCGGACGTTGTGCGCAGTCACAGCTTTTGTCATTAGGAACCTTTTACCTCCTTGTCTCAGCTCTGATCTGTATAATGGGATCTTTATTTCAAAAGCAGCACCGTGCAGCAGAAGCGGGCCCCCGGTTCCGGCAGCGAGCACCACGCGGCACCGAAGCCTTTCTTACACTCCTCACTACAGGTGTCGTGCCTTTTCCAAAACACCTGCGTGCTGCTCGCCTCTTCTCAAACGCCTTCCTCCGTCACAGCACTTTAGGCCGCACCGACGTATTTATACAGCTCAGACCAGGCTTCTGCTCAGCGCTTTGTGGATGCAGCGAGGCTGCCTTCACCGAGCGCAGCCTGGGAGGCACCCGCAGCCCCGCACCCGTCCCTTGGGCCTTCCAAGATCCCACCAGGGCTGCGTTAAAAGCACAGATCGGCGAACGGAACCCGCACAGAGCCCAGCGCGAGGCTGAGGCGGGACCCGCCCGAGCGCTGCCGTAAACACGAGCGCTGCCACGAGCGCCGTGCGGGCCCTGCCCGCCCTCCCCGTCCTTTCCGTTTGACACCGGGGGGTCCCGCTGCGAGCCCCGGCCCCGTGCGGGTGCGCCCGCCTCGTCCCGGAGAGCCGCGGACGGCCCGCCCCATAGTTCTGTCCCGTATGTATTTGTATCATCTCTTTTTTCGGTCGAGGAATGTCAAGTGGTCCTAAGACACGGCGCGTAATAAAGTCGATCCGATTTATCGCATCGCAACGCGCCCCTTTTCTTCCTTCGTTTCTAAGCCGCGTCCGGGCCGCTTCGATGAGCCCTGCACCAACCCGGCCCCCCCGCCCCCAGTCCCGCGCTGGGGGAGCGCCGCCCCACAATGCCCCGCGGCGCGCGGTGCCCTCTGGGAGCTGTAGTCCCCGGGGGGGCGGGGCCGCATCGCCTCAGCCCGCGCGGCCTACAGCTCCCGGCAGCCCCCGCGCTTTGTTTTCCTTCAAACGCCGCCCGGCCCCTCCGCTCGCGGCCCGCCGTGTCCCACCTCGGCCACCGTCGCCGAGCCCCGCCTCTTTCCCCCCGCTCCGAGCCCTTTGACCCCGTTGTTATGTCGGGCCCGAGCCGCCGCCGCCGCCGTCTCCTCCCGTAGCGCCCGGAGCCGCCCCCGCCGCGCGTCTCCGCTCCGACCACCACCACCGCCGCAGCCGCAGCCGCCGCCGTCTCCTCCCGGTGGTGTTCGCCGCCGTCGGGGCCGCCGCGTTCGGAGCCGCCGCCTCCGCCGTTGTCGTTGCGCTCTGCGTGCTCCGCGGGGGGACCCGTCCGCAGGTGGGGGCGGGGGGGGGACGTCTGTCCGTCCGTCTCTGTCCGTCTAGTCTGTCTGTCCGTCCGTCTCCGTCCAGCCAGGCGTCCGGCCGGCTGGCTTGGCCGTCCATTCGTCCGCCCGCCTGCCCGTCCAGGTGCCTGTCCGTCCGTCTGTTCATCCTGGCGTCTCTCGGTCTGTCCGTCCGTCTGTCCATCCTGCTGTCCCTAGGTCTGTCCGTCCATCTGTCTGTCCATCCTGGTGTCTCTCTCTCTGTCCGTCCATCTGTCTGTCCATCCCGGCGTCTGGCTGGTTGGCTGTCCCACCGTTCGTCCGCCTGTCTGTCCGTCCACGTGCCCGTCCGTCTATCTGTCCGTGTTGTCCATCTGTCTGTCCATCCAGGTGCCCATCTGTCCATCCGTGCATCCAGATGTCTGTCTGTCTGTCCATCCATCCACCTGTCCATCCATCCAGGTGCCCATCCATCCGTCCATCTGTCCATCCATACATCTGTCCATCTGTCCATCCAGGTGACTGCCTGTCCATCAGTCCAGGTGTCTGTGCATCCATCTGTCTGTCCATCCTGGTGTCTGTCTGTCCACCTGCCTGTCCATCCATTCATCCACCTGTCTGTCCATCCAGGTGCCCATCTGTCCATCTGTCTGTCTTGTCCATCTGTCTATCCGTCCATCTGTCCATCCAGATGTCTGCCTGTCCATCAATCCAGGTGTCTGTCCATCTGTCTGTCTGTCCATCTAGTTGTCTGTCCATCCATCTGTCCACCTGTCTGTCCATCCAGGTGCCCATCCATCCATCTATCCATCCATCTATCCATCCAGATGTCTGTCTGTCCATCAATCCAGGCGTCTGTCCATCCAGGTGTCTATCTGTCTGTCTGTCCATCTGCCTGTCTATCTAGGTGTCTGTCTGTCTGTCCGTCCATTCATCCACCTGTCTGTCCATCCAGGTGCCCATATGTCTGTCTGCCTGTCCACACGTCCCTCTGTCTGTCCATCTGTCCATCCAGCTGGCTGTCTGCCTGTCTGTCCGGATGTCCATCGGTCCACCCATCTGCCCGTCCATCCCGTTGTCCCTCTGTCTGTCCATCTTCCTGCCCGGTTGTCTGTCTGTCTGTCTGTCTGGTTGTCCCCTCTATCTGTCCATCCACTCATCTCCCCTGTCCAACTGTCTGTCCCTCTTGTCTGTCCATCCGGGCATCCCTTGCTCCATCCCTCTGTCTTTCTGGTTGTCTCTCTGTCCAGCTGTCTGTCCATCTATCTTTCCAGCTGTCTGTCAGTCTGTCTGTCTGGTTGTCCCTCTGTCAAGCTGTCAGTCTGTCTGTCCACCTGCTTGTCCGTCTGCCATCTGTCTGTCCTTCTGATCGTTCCTGTCTGTCTGTCCAGTTGTTCCTTGTGTCCATTTGTCTGTCTGTCTGGTTGTCCCTTTGTCCAGCTGTCCTTCCATATGATTGTCCCTCCATCCAGTGGTCTGTCCATCCAAGTGTTCCTCTGTCCATCTGTCTGTCTGGTTACCCCTCTGTCTGTCCATCCAGTTATCCCTCTGTCCAACTGTCTGTTCACCCGGTTGTTCCTCTGTCTGTCTGTCTGGTTGTCCCTCTGTCCAGCTGTCCATCTAGGTGTCTGTCTGTCCTGTCATCCCTCTGTCCGGATGTCCATCTGTCTGTCCACCCACTTGCCCATCTTTCCATCTGTCCAGGTGTCTGTCTGTCTGTCTGTCTGTCTGTCCAGTTTTCCATCCATCTGGGTGTCCCCATTGTCCATCTTTCTGTCCAGGTGTCCATCCACCCAGGTGTCCGTCTGTCTGGGTGTCCGTGCCTGTGTCCATCCAATTGTTGGTGCAGCTGTCCTCCTGTCTGTCCAGGTGTCCATCTGTCCGGCTGTCTGTCCACCCATGGAGGGGGGGGGGGGGGTTATTCCATCTGTCTGCCCAGGGGTCTGTCTGTCCATCCGTCCATCCCTCCCCCCTCCCAGCCGCCCATTCATCCACATGTCCGTCCGTCTGTCCATCCCTTCAGACCCACGCCGCGTCCCTACACCCATGGATGGGAGCGGGGGCAGCGGGGGGAGAGGGGCGGGGGACACACACACACACACACACACACGCTCTGCCCTCATCCCAAAAGAACCAACCTCCCCCCCTCCCCCCCAAATCCATGGGTCACTCCCCTTCCCTTGGGGACCCCCCCAAAATGCCGCCGGGTGCTGGAAAGTCCCCAAATCCCGACTTCCCCATCACCACTGGAGAAGGGGGGGGTGGTGGTGACGGGGGGGGGGGACACACACGCAAAAAGAGTGGGGACACCTCGCTCCTTCCACTGACTCCCTCCTTCCTTCCTTTTCCCCCCCCCCTTCTCCAACACAGAGCGCCACAGCTGCCCACGTGTTGCTGAGTGCTGGTAAGTNGGCCCTTTCTCCTCTCGCGGGGCGGGCGTCGCGGAGCGCCGGGCCGGGCCCCGTCACCCCGTCCGTGAGGGGATGTGGCCGCGCGCCCGGCCCCGCGTTGTGTTCGGGAACGTGCGCGGAATGGTGAGCTCCCCGCGCCGCGCCGCCGCCTGCTCCCTGCGGAGCGCCTCGGCCGTGAGCTCGGATACGGCGGAAGGAACGTCAGCTCCGCGCCCTGCTGGCCCAAAGCGGGGCTCCGAGCCGCGGGGTGCTGAGGCTGACGGCGTGTGAGGGTACGGTGCTTCTGAGGAACGTGTCTGTAGGGCTGAAGGGCGTCCTGCTGCCTTGTGGGCTGCGTGATGCTCAGAGCCCGTGAGCACAGGGCTTGGAGGGAAACGTTGGGCAGGATCGGGGCGCTGGGCCCTGCGCCTGTTGGGTCTGTTCTGAGAGAGCCAGCGCTCCTCCTGAGCGAGGTTCGTTTGGATGGCTGAGCAGAGGGGAAGCCCCGCCGGGCGGACATCTCTCATCCAGCAGGCTCGCGTTCCACTGGGTGTGAAAAACGATCGTATTTTTGGCCCTGGTGACTTTGGCTTGAAAAACTGGAGAAGGGCAGAAGTTGGGCGCTGCAGAGCTGCCCTGTGTCTCCGTGGGGTCCTGGTTCTGGGAGGCTGTGGGGCTGCGTGCAGGCGGTGAGCCCAGACTGGAGACAGCACAGGGCTGTGTGGCACCAAATCCCCCTCGTTCTGGAGTCCTGAGCTCCAGGGGGTGAAAAACTCAGTGTCTGGGGCTGCCCCAAGCATTTCACAGAGTGGGTGTCTGAGCAGCTGTTTCCTGATGCACATCTTTGCCCCTGTGAAGTGGTGAGGATCCTCTCACCTGTCTTCTAGGCCATCACTTCGGGCACAGGCACAGAGATGTCAAGGGCCTCGGCAGCATCTCAGAGCCATGGAAGGACCAGAAATAGAACCATCTCCTGCTAGATTATCCACTTAGAGAGACCTGCAGTTGCATAGCTGCGCTCCCAGCTTGCAGGACTGATTGTAAATCCACTAAAAATAGATCTTTATTTAACACTAGGCTTACAAATGCTCCCTGTCAAAATGCTTTTAATTTTCCTTTCTGACGTGCGCTGCTGGATTTTGTATTCCTCTCGATGTTTCTGAGAATCACAGGGAAAAGTGCTTTTTAGTGTTGCTGCTCCTACGGTGCTAACATTATCCGTATCCCATAAAACAAGCCCTTAAAGATGCGTTGGGGCACCTGGAGCCATGGCACTCCTCGGTGGGCACTGTCAGAGCTGGGTGCCCGCGCCACCCGTGGGTTCAGTGGGAGAGGTGTCAGCCTCCATCACTGGGGACATAGGAACCCACAGCTCTGTGTTACGGATGCTGGAGGAAGATGTCTCCTTGGGGCAGGGAACAGCTGGCGTTGGTGGAGATCCTGCTGGAATCCCCACCCATGGGGCGGGTGGGGGTGGTGCTGCTGGCTGAAGGTGCACGAGCTCCCCGTTAATGGTACGTAGTCATTGACTGGAAGTTGTTCCCAAGAGGGCAGATTCTTTTATTTTTACGTAAATGCTCATTCGTGTTCAGTTTTAGGCCGTGCTGTGTCTGACGCTTGGGAGTGACTTTGTCAGCTGTGAAGGATTCCCTTGTCTTCCAAGGGAGGAGTGTTTCATTCTGTGGATCCCGTGTGGCTGCAGAGCATCCCCTTGTCAGTGCCTGTCCCATCAGGGCGATGCAGAGTGGTGGGGTATGAGGAAGGTGCAGAGATGGTGACCTACAGGCTTTGTGATCAGTGGAGGGAGGCGTGATGGAGCCGCGCTGGCAAGGAATTAAAATTGTTTACACTTGGAATTTGGCTTATTGCTTTCTTCGATCTGTTCTTTAAACTCTGTGTTTTCGTGGTGTGTTATCTCAGGGTATGTGGTTCTTCCCAGCAGGTTACCGCCGCCTGTTCTTGTCATCTTCAAACACCTGAAGAATTCGTATAGGGTGGATATGGCTTAAGGAATTCCTTTATCAAAAAACGTGGTTGAACTGCAGAGCTAAAGAGCATGGGGTTGGGTTTCTCATTGACTGGGGGATGGGCTGGAGGTGCAGGCAGCCCCTGCATGCCGTGTTTTTGCAGCCGCCCCGTTCCTGCAGCTCCAGGAGGAGGGCTGCGGATGCAGCACAGCGAGGTGGGTCTGCACGCTGCCGATAGATGCGGGGCGCTGGGTTCTGCTTTGGCTGCTCACACGGCTCAGACTGAGAGGCAGCATCGTGTCGTTGGGTCCTCTTACAGCGCGGTGACCAACATCGTCAGGATCACGCGTCTCTGTAGCCGTTGCACTGGGAGAATTTACGCTATGGTTACAATCAGGGAGTTCCAGGCTGGAAATCCACTGCTGCTTTCCTCGGCCACTTGAGGCCATGTCACGTGCTGGTGTTGAACTGTCACACCCGGTCTGACCTGGGGGCTGCCACCCTTGGTGCCCCCTGCGCTCAGGAGCGGCCCTGCTTGGGTGCGAGGTGTGGGGCAGTGGTGCAGCTCCGGGTTGTGTTGGCTGCAGCTTATTTTGCTCCTTGTTTCCTGATTGTGTGGGTGACCTCCTTATTCGCAGAGGTGTCCAGTCCTCTTTTTGAATCCCCAAGGTTCTTGCTTCTAGGTACTGTGGAGCACTAAGTTCCACCGGCTTTAAAAAAATATATATCTATTAGCCTCTCTAATTCTTCATATGTAAGTTGCAATTCTGTTCTTCGTATAATACGTGGAAGGCCGAGATGTTATCTATTTTATTGCCTTTTTAGTGTCTGACTTCACTCATTTTCCCTCAAAGGCAAGCAGCTTGCATCTTCTTAGTGCCTACCCATATTTTTTTCCACGTCCTTTACCATTGTAGTTGTCTTTTCCTGAACTCTGTCCTTCTCAACACTTACCCACGGCAGCCCCCCTTGATCAGATGAACTGAATGCAGTAATCCAAGGAAGGAATGCTGCTGAATTACACAGTTGCCCAGTAATATTTTTATTGCCAGAAAAATGCTGGATTCTTTATGGGGAGGTAGGAAGGCATATGGTTGGGAGAACATTTTACATCATTAAAGGTCTCTAACTACTACACGGTACGGTTCTGAAGGCTGTTTGGTAGCAAATCAGTCTATTGCGTGTTGGAGTCTGGTAAAGCTCCCGCTGGCTTTCATGTTGTGGGGTCAAGGCTTTTGTCATGCTTACTATGATGTTCAAGTACCTGAAATTCTTAGCACATCTTCTGTAGATAAATAAAGCTCTGCGAGGTGTATTTTTGGCTCTGAACCCCAGCGTATAGAGCAGTTCTGTGAATGTAGGTGCAAGCCTGTGATGACACCTGGTGTTTCTGTCTCTTCAGGTGCTGGAAAACTACTCGGATGCTCCCATGACCCCAAAGCAGATTCTGCAGGTCATAGAGGCTGAAGGCCTGAAGGAAATGAGGTTAGTATTGATGATCTCATGTAAAACCCAGCATGTGCATGAAGCGTGGGGCAGGCTGCATAGAAGGCTTGAGCTGTTCCTTGTGACTCTGCCTCATCCCCAGCCCGCGTTCCTGCTTCCTTTTTTCCCTTTCTAGCATGGTAATTTCAGTTGACAATACAGATATTTATAATACTTTTTTTTTTTTTTCCTTGGATTTTTTTGGTAACCTACAGAGTTCCCTTCATCCATCTGCTGTGAAATAAATGCCCATTGCAGATCAGGCTCCTGCACTGATTCACTTGCCACTTGCATATTTCTCTCATAAGAAGCTCCTGGTGCTTTCTACTGTTGGGTTCCACTTTGGTAATAGTTTCAGTTCTGTCTCCTCTGTTGCTTCATCTCTAGAGCAGACATTATATTTTAGGAGACTCAGAAGGGTCTCCTTTATCTTAAAGTACTCTGCTGGCACTTCTGGTACTTCTGAGCACTGTGAAAGCGCTTCTTACACTGTTGTGGCTCTTGACATTGTAGAGGATATGTCCTCTTCAGTTGCTGCTTCACAGGGGCTGCTGAACACTCACCCCATGGCTCTTCACCATGCACTTCTCCACTGTTTTGGGTGCAGGTGGTGGTATTCTGAGAATTCAGACAGTGAAAGCTGCTGTATGCCTTTGTTTTAATTGATAGTCTGTGCCTCTCTGGATCAGTCCTCTGCCTTACATGGGTAGCTGAGGATCTCTGAGCCGCTCCAGGTAGCAGCAAGAGCGTCCTCAGGGAGCAGTTGATTCAGGGTTCTCCCAGTTCTGCCAAGTGACCTCTCCCAGTAGGGAGCTGCAGACCAAACCTTGCAGCTCGCAGGGCCCCACAAGCTGCATCGCTGATCTGGCGGTCGGTGGATTTCCTTTGGGATGTCTGCTTTTCCTTCCTATTATTAATGCTCTGCTGTAAGAAAAGCCTGTTTTCTTCCCAGCATAATTGTTCACAGAACGCAGGCAGTGATCTTGTCTAGCTAAATATGCAGCAGGCTTTCCTGCTACTTGAATAGAAGGCCTTCCTGAAACTCCATTTCCTGAAGGAAACGGCTTAGCGACTCGGGAGGGGGTTTTCCCTTTGAATCAATATTGAGGTAGCGCTGCCCTGGTCTTGGGGTGACCCCAACCTGATGGAAGGGCCTGGTCCATAACGGCCCAATGGGCCCTGTGCTAAGCTGGGATGTCAGCATCCAGCAGCAGAGCCGAGTTCTTCCTCCTGGAAAAGTTTTAACTCTTTGATTTCCTTCCTTCTGGGAAAAAAAAAATGTTTGTGGTTTTTGTGTTGTTTTGGTTTTGGTGTTTTTTGTTGTTTTTTTTTTTTACCATTTCAAGAAAATGTGCTCTGTGGCGGGCTGACTTACTTGAAACATTCTGTTAAGCACCGAAGGGAAAGCACTGTCTGACAGGCCAGAAGGCTGGAAATTATTTTCATGGTATCTAAAAATGATAGAGGGTGATTTCGTCTGCTGCTGAGGCTTGTGAATAAACGCCCAAAAACCAAATGTGTCAAGAGTGGAAATAGAAATGGTTCTGAGTTCAGCTCTCAATATGAGAATGATTTTCTTTGAAATCTTTTTGTCTCCATCCAGTTTTCAGTTTCACTTTCAGTAACAGTGAAATCAGGACTGCTGTAATGTCTCTTCCAGGTAGCTTTCTGCGTGCCTATGTGTGACTTACTGGAAAACGTGAGATTACATGGCACGGAAGTTCCATTGCTGTGAGCGTAGGATGGCTGCTTTGGTCACAAATGGCAAAACTGGGGCACTGGAGGGCTTGCCAAATGGGTTCATCAGACCTGTTACCTCTAACTCTGCCAGTGCAGAGTTATATCAGGCAAGACGTTCCAGAAATACATATGTGTACCATTTTTGCTGTCTCTGTTCTTAGTTTTCTACTGCTGACTAAATCTGGTTTTTAGTAAAATCAATCCAAGGCTGAAAATCTCAAGCAGAGTAAGGGAGGAAATGTGTAATAAAAGAAATAACTAAAACTGACCAAGAGTAACTTCCAAATTAGCCTAACGTTTCCTGTTTTCTGCAGATCGCTTTACTGTGATGTGTTGAGGCCAACGTACAGGTCAGAATGGGAAACAGTAACACTATTCTGACTGCAGTGCCTATCCCATAAAGTTAATGAGTATCATCTTTGTTCCCCTCCGTCAGCGAACTGATGCGGATTGAAGCAGATCTTTCATTTGGGGCTGTTTGCTTGATAAGGCCATTTCTAAAAATGACTGAGGCCCTTTGGTGCCCTCCTATTTTTCAGTGGCACCTCTCCCCTGGCCTGCCTCAACGCCATGCTCCATTCCAATTCCAGGGGAGGCGATGGGCTCTTCTACAAACTGCCGGGACGGATCAGCCTGTTCACACTGAAGGTAAATATTGAGTTTCTGCTCTCAGTTGACAACCGAGCTGCGAGTTCTGCTTGTTATGCATTGCTGAGTGCTAAACTGTCACTGAGCATCATACGAGCCGAGCGTGCTGCGTGTGAGATCATCGTGTGAAAGTGTGTCTGGAATTCATTATTTCACTGTAGCTTGTACCTTTCCACTGAATTCATCCACATGTGATACGTTCCTTTCAACCCCACCTGTGATTTCATGAGTTGCACAGGCAAGATAAATCCTTATTCCAGTTTTCAACTCAGGAAGCTGATTAACAAAATAGTCCTGTTTCACTCTTCCAAGAGCTGCAAAGGAACATGGCCAACCAGTAAATTATGTTGGTCTGAGAGCTTGTAGCTACAAGTAAAATCTTGATAGCAAAATGTATTTTCATTCTGAGTTCTCTCTGAGATGTTTTATTTTAGTATTTTGTCCCAGTAATCTTCACTGTCGAAAATGCCTCAGGCTTTTCATTGGCATTGTTGGCTTCCCTGATAAATATCAGCTTTATAGACAACTGATATCTTGGCTATTCCTTTTGCCACTCTTTTACTGCCGTCAGAAAATATTGTTAAATTGTCATACTTTGCCAAAAACAGAAGGAATTGAAATGGTTTTGGTTACACAGTCAGTAAATGCATCTCCTAGGCTTGCTGTCTTAGTAGTTGCCTTCTCAGGTGATGCCTGTTCTTTTCCTAGTAAGACTGAGATATGAAGAATGAGATATTTCTCTTCCTTAGAAACTGCTTGCTTAGTTCACAAGAATGATATGAAGTTACTAACATATACTTTAGATATATTAGAGTTATTCAGCTTGGAAAAGTCTTTGAAGTGTGCTGATGGTTTACATGACTTCTGCTCCAATTAAACGTTCTTAAAAAGCTCTTCCTGCATCCGAAGGATTAAAAGAAAGTCAAATAAAACCTGCATCTGTGAAACCGACAGCTCCCATTGGTTTCAGCGATGGGGACTGGGAGGAGGACTGCAGCCCCCTGAGTTCTGTTTGTCCATTTAGAAGGATGCCCTGCAGTGGTCTCGGAACCTGTCTGTGCCAGAAGGGGATGAACTGGAGGATACAGCGGATGCAGAAAGCTGCGGGTCCAACGAAACAAGCACCGTGAGCGGTGATAACGATGGTAAGTGTCTAATAACATCCATCTTAAGCTGGAAGTATCCACTTCTGTGTCTGACCGAGTGCCCGTCCGTTTCAGTGTCTCTTGATGAAACCTCCTCTAACGCCTCCTGTTCCACCGAATCTCAGAGCAAGGGACCCTCTACTGCCAGGGAGAGCAGCAGAACAGCCTCACAGGTAGGAGAAAGGGCAGCTGTCCGTGCTGCATGGCAGGTGGGTTAGCGTGACAGGGACCAGGTGTGTGCAGGTGCCTCAGGGAGAGCGGTGGGGCTGTCTCCTTTGGTGAGGAGTTCCTAGGAGTCACTCACAGGGAGGAAGTTTTGAATTCTCTGCCATTTGTAAATACAATTAATGACTGACACTTGAACATTTACCTAGAAGCTAGGTGGTTCTTTAACTGGGAATTACGTTGCTTGGAAGATTATTTTCCCTTCCCATCGTGTCTTTGTTTCTTAGTTTTTGTTTCTGTTTTCTTTCTGGACCACAGACAGCCAAACAAAAGAGAAAGACAGGTGTAATGCTGCCACGTGTTGTCTTAACGCCACTGAAAGTCAATGGGGCACACATGGAGTCTGCATCTGGTGAGCACTGCTTTTGTTTTGGTGATTCTTATAATTGTGTAGATAGCTTTTAATTGGTGGTCCCTAATGGAATGTTTGCCTGAGGACTTCTTTAACATTTGCTGAGAATGCGTGTGACTGAGTTGTGCTACTGGGTGCATGTTTATCTCGATCGGGCAATAACCTGTAAGAATGGAACTATTGTAATTAGCAGATAATTCTTGTAGGCCAAAGCTACTCTGCAAGTTGGTCTCCTGCTATTCTTTGTGTATTTTTGTAAAATCCTATTGCTTTTAGGCTTCACGGGAAGGCATGCCGATGGGGAGAGCAGCAGCACGTCCAGCAGCAGCAGCAGCTCTTTGGCCCTGTGCAATGCCACCTTGCGCAGCCGAACAGAAATAAACAGGGATCCTCCACAGCTGCTGAGAGGTATCCGAAAGCCCACGGCTGGTAAGTGCTTCTATTACAACCAGGAGAAAATTGGCCATAAGAGCCGGCAGCGTTGACATCTGTATATTTCGGAGTAAAGAACACTACTCCTTTAGAAGGCATATGGTGATCTTAAGGCTCTTGGTCTGGATCTTCCTCTCCAAGCTTAGTGGACCAGTTGTTTAAAAGCTTCCTGCTGTGGAAAGCAGTATCGAGAGCTGTGTCTGAATGTGACACCAGTGTGACCTCGTATCAAAATTCCAGTTGCATGCCTAGTATTAATTAGCATGGTTGAGAAAGGCATTCTTCATACTTGAATACTACAGTCTTTACTCCTTTTGCTGCAGTAGTTTACAGTGTGGTCTGTTGTGCATTTTTGTTTTGCCCGTAATGCTGATACATTTCTATACAATAATGTTTATCTTATTTGCCTGCCCTTAAACTACAGGGCAAATGAAACGAAACAGGGGTGAGGATATTGACTTTGAAACACCTGGTTCCATTCTTGTCAATACAAACCTGCGAGCTCTGATAAACTCCAGAACCTTTAATGCACTCCCATCGCACTTCCAGCAGCAGCTTCTTTACCTCCTTCCAGAAGTTGATAGACAGGTACGAAGGTGCAGCACGTGGTTGTTTTCTGTTCACTGTATTGACTTTCTTGCAGAAGAGCTGAAGCAATGTTGGTTTTTTTGTCCTCTTTTTTTTGTCCCCTAAGGTTGGGGCTGATGGGCTGATGCGTCTCAGTGGCAGTGCTCTGAATAATGAGTTTTTCACCCACGCTGCTCAGAGCTGGAGGGAACGCCTGGCTGATGGTGAGTCGGGTTTGCTTTCTCAGGTGGTTGCAGAAAAGGTACTCATTTTATGGGCTTTCTTCTTTCCCAGTTAGTGAATGGGAATGTAGCGTGACTTGGCAGTGTATTTGGCTGCCTTGCCCCCAGCGTATCTTTGTTTTCCTTTAAAATCATAGCATCTAAGGACAATGAAGTCCATGGGATCTTCCGAACTAAACAGTGGAGGTGTAAAGTAGTGCCAGACTTACCTTTCCTTGAATGGTGGCCTACAACTGGTAAAATACAATGTTTATTTTCCAGATTTACTTGAGGCTTTGTGACCATTGCACTTAAGTAGTTGCAGGCAGCGTGTGGATGCATAGTAGAGAGGAGGGCAGAGCAATAAGAAAAACACGGTCCTTATGTATAGTTTCTGTACTATACTGTTAAAAGAGATTGCATTTGCAATATCAGTTTTGTTGGGAACTGAATTTCAGTATCTTCAATCCATGCAGGTGAATTCACACACGAAATGCAAGTTCGAATTCGGCAGGAGATGGAAAAGGAGAAGAGAGTGGAACAGTGGAAGGAGAAGTTCTTTGAGGACTACTACGGACAAAAGTAAGGAATTCTGCCTTGTCTGTCCTGTTTTATTGATGCTTATGCAGGTGATAGTGTGTGGTTCTGCTTGTGGATACACGAGAAGATGGCTCCTCAGGGGGAATTGGTTTGGTCAGAGCAGAATTCTGTAGCCCATCTGTTTTGTTCCCAAGACAAGCTAATATTCTTTGTTTCCTATTGCGGATCTTTACATTTCTCCTATTTCCCTTACTCCCTGTGACAATAATGTGGGATAGCAGATACACAGATTATCTCATTGCAGGCTGACTTAATGAGGTTTTGATGAGTCTGTGCTTTGTAATCTGTATGTTACTATGTATAGTGGTGACGGTACCCCTATGAATAATAGATGAAATGCTGGAATTGGGATGGGCTTTAGATTTTAACTAGTTTTTGCGTTTGACTTATAGATTGGGCTTGACCCAAGAAGAATCCCAGGAGCAGAATTTGGTGCAAGAAGATGCTGAGAACAGGACAGCACTGTCTGTTAAAGGAGAAACAAGGCTGCCACGCGCTCCTTCCACACGGCAGAGGGATGGGCACTTCAAGAAGCGCTCCCGGGCCGACCTGCGATGCAGAGCCAGGAGGAGCCTGTACAAACTGCGTGATTCTGAGCAGAAAGAGGCTTCCAAGGAGACTGCTTCTGTGGGACCGGATTCCTCTCTTCACAAAGACACAAAGCCTGAGGTAGACCTGAAGAAAGATGACCTGACGAGTGCTTCTGCTGCAGTACTGAAGCCAGAGAGTTCAGAATTGCATCTCTCTCCAGAGACTTCCAAATTGCACAGTAAATCGGAAGATCTGTCGTTGGCGACTGCAAACAGAATTCCCTGTTTGTCCCAGGAGAGCTCTGCTCGGGAACCGAAGGACCAGAAGAGGAAATGCTTTGAGGAGGCTGCCTCTGCCTCCTTCCCCGAAAAGAAGCCCCGGCTTGAAGATCGTCAGTCCTTTCGTAACACAATTGAAAGTGTTCACTCAGAAAAGCCACAACCTACTAAAGAGGAGCCAAAAGTCCCACCCATCCGGGTAGGAAAGAGAATTATAGCTGCCTGGTATCTCAGGACTCTCACGCTTAGTAGCATCAAAACGTTATTAAAATGTCAAGTGTTGTCATGTTAGCAGAAGTGGAAGGGTTTCATTGGCAGAGCTGGCTGAGTACCTCTGATTGCCCCGGTTTATTATCTTGTTTAGAAGGGCAAAGAATGGAAAATCATTCCAAGGTCTTCGCACGAGAGCGCAGGGTAACCTTGACTTACTCTGTTAATTTTAATTTCTGTGGATGCAGAAATCATTTATCCTGAAGCCAACTGACTCGTTGCGAAAGAGACCTTCAGATCGTGTTCTTTCTCCTGTGTCATTTCCCCGTTCCTTTCCTTTGGGGGCAGAGAAGTGTTCCTTTAGACTTGTGCTGTTTCAACTAGAGGCATCCATCTTGCTAGCTTCAGAGGAGTCACTCTGATGTAAAGGAGACCATTTTGATTTATGAAGGTCTGAAGGCAAACCACCCATTTCATGTTTGTCTGCTGGCTCTGGTAAAGCAGCGTTAATAGCAAGTGAGCTTTACATCCCGCATGACAGAGCACATAAGCGGAGGTTATGGGAACCACGCTACCGCTCTGCCAAAATTTGTTTTTAAGTTGCAATTTTAACTCTTTCCTGAATTATTGCGATAAGCAGATGTTCAGAAAATGCCTTTTGCTGTCTGAAAATGGCCGAGCGTTAGAACTGAGCGTTTCTCTCTTTCTTTCAGATTCAACTTTCACGTATTAAACCACCCTGGGTGGTTAAAGGTCAGCCAGCTTACCAGATATGCCCCAGGATCATCCCCAACACGGAGCCCTCCGCCCGGGGCAGGAGCGGGGCCAGAACTCTCGCAGACATTAAGGCCCGTGCTCTGCAGGCCCGAGCCCAGCGAGAAGCTGCTGCAGCCGCCATCGGTGGTGGGGGCGGCCCCGGCGGAGGGAGAAACACTGAGGGGGGCGGAGGAGAACCCAGCGGCCATCGCAGGCGCAGGAGATCAAAGAGAGCTCGTCGAAAGCGCTCGTCAGATCTACAGCGAGCACAACTACTCCCGTCTCTCCGTCTGAGCGGAGAAAAGGCCAGCTCTGAGGCGGCCGCCCGGGCAGCCAGCACAAATTCCTCTGCCTCCTCGAAACAAGACTCCTTTTCTTCGAAGAGTGAGGGAAGCGACGTTCTGGAATGCGCCGCGGGCGCTGGCTCAGGGGAAGCTGAGCCTGGCGATGGCTCACCTGGAGGGCAGCGCTGCGACGCTCTGACTGCGTCGGCATTGGACTGCACAGCTTTGGAGAGGCCAGAGGAGAGCCCCGAGCAGCTCTTCTGCGATGCGAGGACTGAAGCAGCATCGTGTGCTGCGTCGCAGGAGAGGCAGAGCGCGGAGCTGGCACACGTGGGTCCTCCAGCAGTCACTCTGTCGTGTGCTCAGACACAGGGGACTGAGGTCGGCCCTGCGGGAGGCTCGCAGCTCAGAGATGTCGGCGTTCCCACTGTAGAGCTGGATTATGGAAAGGAGAATTCCTCCGGTCATCCTGCTCTCCTGCCGGAGTTGCCATCGAGTGGTAAAGAATGCCACGAGCCAAAAGTGATACCGAGATTTAGATTTAATGGCTCCGAAACATTTGTGGAACAGTGCATGAAAAGTTACAGTGGTAGTTCCAAAATGGTGACTGCGGGAGCAGAGGAAGGAGTGCCTGCACTGTGTAACTTCACACACCTGCAGGCAGACAGAGAGAGTGATGGTAAACAGAGTAATGAAGAACAGAATGCGGAATCTCTGTTGAAATCCTCTTTATGCGATGGCTTTATTTCTCAGAATAGGATAGATACCTCTGAAAAACTGAGGGAGAGGCGCCCCAGAGCAGAATCGGAAGACGAGTGCCAGCCATTGAGAGAGACCCGAGAGTTCAAGGCAAATGGAGATGATGAAGTACAGAGTACACACAGTGAATCAACGGATACTGCTTCGGATTTTGAAGCTGACGTGGCTGATGAGAGTGTGGAGATGGAGATATGTTACAGAAACCTCAGCTGTAGGGAGGTAGCTAAGAAGGGCTCCTTCTGTCAGAGCAGCACTGAGGAATGTGATAAAATTAGTTCAAAGTCATCACTGGAAGCGGGTGATCTGCCCTGCCTTGTGGACTTCCCTTCAGTGGCCCCAGTGAGCGCTGCGCCTCCCCCTCAGAGGTGGGGACTGCGTGCACCACTGCCCCTGAAAACAGAGAGGCCGTCAGATTCTGCTCAGCCCGTGTCCTCTGATGCCAACAGCCCCTTGGTGATGCAGCTGCTTAAGGGGAACCGTCGGCTGGAAGAGGTTCTCCCGGTATCTCATGCCAACATCAAGGTGGAAGGTGCACAGCCACCTCCAGACCAGCAGTCAGAATGCCTCTCCGTGCTGATGGAGAGAGGTAGCAGTTGCTATTTTGGAAAGGAATCTTCTCCGGATGCGCAGGTAAAGGCGAGCGCCCTAACCGGGAGCGATGACTTCTACTCGGTGAGATCTTCCCTAGATCCCCAGGAGAAGAAGTGTGGGTCAGGAGCAGCATTGCCTAGAGCAGAGGATACGGAGAATCAGCCTGTTCCAGAAAAACATTCCAAGATTGGCTTAACCTTAAGCTGCCCGGACCAAGTGGCAAATGTGGCAAGTGCCCCTCAGAAGCCTGAAGACGCGAGCCCTCGGGAAAGAACGTTTTCTTCCTGTAGCTTTGAAGAGCAAAAAGAATCCTCTAAGGTCCATCGGGTGCCACAGCATAACCCGTTAACAAACGTCGTCACAAATCAAAGTCCTGAGAAGCTGAACCCGACTCTGGAGCCTCCATTTTTATCTCCAAATATGGATTCTCTTGGCCCAAATCAGATGGGGAACACATCGGTCAATCAAAGTTGCGTTGGAGTTCAAGGCAAAAAGCTCTTCGGTTCTGGTTTTCCTTGCAACCCCAGTGTCAGGCTACATCACTCAAGGGCTTCAGATCAGGTTTCAGCCATGGGAGCCTTGGCCCCGAGCAAACAGAATCCTCTGACCAAAAGCTGTGCGTCTGCAGAAGGAATGCCGGCTGCGAGGGAAGAGTGGACTTCAAAGCAGCACGTGAACGCCCTGGGAGGAATAAAAAATGAGAGCGTGTTGGCATGTGGCAGCCCAGGCAAGAACAGTGGGGAGAGCCAGAAGGATGCTGCAGCGAGCCCCGCGGAGCTGAGGGAGCATTCGCAGAGCGCTCCGCTGGCCATGGACTTGTTGCCATTCCTGAAGTTTTCAAGGGAGCCGGGAAAGAGACACAATCACCCTTCGGAGCCTCCTTCCAAACCCTCTCAGTTCAATATCAAACAGGCGTTTTATGGGAAGCTTTCTAAGCTGCAGCTAAATTCCACCAGCTTTAATTATTCATCCAGCGCTCCAGCTTTTCCCAGAAGTCTCGCTGGAAGCATGATGCAGCTCACCCACAAAGCGAACTTTGCTGCAAACCGTAACGCATCCCTTTCCGTGCAGATGTTTGCTGATAGCAGCAGCGTTGAAGAAATATCGTTCAACTGTTCGTGCAGCCTTAAAGCCATGATCATGTGTAAAGGCTGCGGGGCGTTCTGCCACGATGACTGTATAGGACCCTCTAAGCTCTGTGTATTGTGCCTTGTGGTGAGATAATAAATTATGGCCATGGGACAGATTGTATATTCAGCGTGCGTATTTTGATAACGACTGATCCTAAACCTGTACACAGAATCCTATTCTGTTTATAGTAGAAACGCTATCGTCCTTTGTTTCGGTGAGGAAAGTTGGCTCGCCTTCCCACTGGAATCCGCAGCGCAGAACCCTTCCCTGCTCACGATGACACCGCGATGCGCGTGGGCCGTGCCCGCTGCAGCGATCCTTCTGCTTTGTGCTGCCCTGGGACGCGTGCTGAGGCTGACACCTGGCCGGGAAGGCAGTTTGCTGTGGCATCCGCGGACCCTCCGGAGAGGAGATCTTTCCATCCAAAGGAACTGGAACAGGGTGTTTTCTATTTCAGGGCTGCGCTAGGTTGGCCCCTACAGTCTTCCACTCTCCCCTTCTGCCATCTCCATCGTCGGGTGGCGCGGCGCGGGCAGGACGCGGCGGTTCCCTGCAGCTTCCAGTGCTGCGCTTGGACGTGGTGAGCAGCCAAGCACTCTGCACTCGGAGCTACCAGAAGACAGGGGGGCACGTGCCAAGGGAACGGCTCCTTCCTGCTCTGCCCGGCCCAAATCTGGCACCGGCTGGGGCTGCTGAGCCACCCTGAGCACGCGGCGGAGCAGGGAGGCGGCGAGGAGCCCGGTGCGTGGCCAGCAGCGATGGGAGCATTGAGGACCTGATCGTGACAGCATCTGACCACTTGCAAGTGTCTAGCTGTGCATCTGTGTGACGGTCATCTAACATTTAAAGCAGTGTTTGTTTTTTTTTTTTTCATTATTATTATTATTTTTTTTATATATATTTTCATTCTTGGGTGTATAAAGTGAATTATTTGGCTCCTGTAAGTATCCTCTATGCATCTGTTTGATCATGTATTTATATGTTGTACACAGTACTGGCCAACTCTGTAAATGGATGTAATGTACATAGTACATAAAGGGTTCTTTTTTTCCTCGGATTTTCGGGCTCTCCAGCAGTATTGCATTAAAGTGGTGTTAGTTGTTACTCTGCATCTGTAGTCAGAGCCGCTGTGTTCTGTCTTGCCCAGGTTGAGGCTCGGTGCGTGAGGCTCCGGCTCTGCCCGCCGTGCCCAGGGCTCTGTGGTGCGGGCTGAGCTCTGCAGCTCTCCCTCCTGAGCTCTTTGCAGCTGCTGCTGTCGCTGCATCCCCCGGAGCGCGGCCGTAGCGGTGCTGCACGGGGTGCAGGTCCCGGTGCCTCTGTTGGCCGACAGCAGACCCGCTCCTCTTCCTCCGGAGCAATGACCAAACCTGAACTGCTTCAAGTGGGGGCAGAAGTCAGACGTTCCTTAAGAAGGCAGTAGAAGGAATAGGTGGTTTGTTTTTCTTTTTTTTTTTTAATTCATTTTTTTCTGCTTGTACCTTTTCTAGCTCTCTCTCCTACCTCCCTTGACTGTGCACTTTTTTTTTTCTTTTTTTTTTTTTTTTTTAATGGAGCTGCGAGCCTGAGGGCCACCCCAGGTTTGGCCTGTGCAGCGGTTCCCCTTCACCCACCCACCGACCTCGTGCTGCGGGGAGGGGGCGAGCGCCCGGGGTCGGAGCAGAGGAGCGCGAACCAAAGAGAGGAGCGCAGCGGGGCAGCTCTGCTGTTTGATATTGCTCTGCTCCTCGGGGCCCTGCGGTGTGCGCGCCGAGCCGCCCGGTGTACGTCCCTTGTGTTGGAACAATAAACACTATCAAACCTGCGCTTGTGGTTTCAGTGCTCTTTTCCTGAAATCGCCCTCTGTGCTCTCTTTGCGGCAACGTTGCTTTTTCTTTCCTCTTTTTTTTTTTTAAGCGGGAGCGTTGCCGAGCTCCACTCGGATGATGAGAAATGGGGACTGCCTCGGTGCCTCAGCTTCAGCGCCTCGTTTTCTTTGCAGGCTTGCAGGGACCCAAAGGGGCTGCACCCACCCTAGGGAAGCGATGCTGCGAAGCCGCTGGAGCCACGGCCTGAGCCCCAGTGCTCAAGTGCCTGGGTCTGAACCGTCCGTAAAAGCAGAACCACAGCTCCGGTTATACTGCGCCGTGTTTGCCTTTGCTAACCGTATTGCTGAATTCTCTCTTTATTATTTCCAGGCAGGAAGCGCTTTGGGGAGGAAGAACGCAGAAGGTGATGCTCTGCGCCTCGGTGCGTGGCCGTGCCGCGTGGTGGTGAGCTCACACCTTGGGGCCGGGGCTGGAGGGAGGGAAGCGTGCAGTGAGTGATGCTCGGCAGCGCTGAGCCCCGCGCTTGGTGCCGAGCTGCTGCTGTGCTGCCTGGCACGGGGCTGCACACACCGCCCCGGGTCTCGGTAACAAGCCGCAAAGAAGTAAGGCACAAACCAAGCAGGGCTGGTGCTCGGGTGAGCTCTAACGCTGTTAAATGATTGAACTCGGCGCTTTTCTGTCTGCTTGGACCAGAGCTGGGTCTGCCCGTCACACAGAACACAGGGTGCTGTTCTCGGGGGGTGACAGTGCGGTTCCCCCACAGCGCTCGGGCAGCCCCGGGGCTGGGGGGGCTGTGCAGAGGGAGCCAGGCTCCCCCAGGGCTCTGCGTTAGCAGGGCTGTGTTATGGGAGCACGGGGACGTGGCTCGTGTGTGTGTGTGCTGCGAAACCTCGGCTCTGTGCGTGTGTGTTAATTGCAATTAGTGCATGGGGCGCTCCTGCTGCAGGCAGGGATGGTGCAGGCCCGCAGGCTCCACCTATGCAGCGCGTGGAGATGGCTGGGCGTTTTGTGGGTGCAAGGATCGGTTGTGCTCAGCGAATGGAGCTGATAACGAAAAATCAGTGTTTTCCGGGAGGAGAAGGGAGAGCTTTCCCCAAACTTCAACGGAAACTCCATCGTTTCACAGGGAAAAAACGTCAAAAAACCCAGACATGTCACAAAAGGGATTTTGCCAGACGAGGGGTTGAGATCCGTGCCGCTCCCCGCGCTCTGTTCCCAGCACAGCGCAGTTTCCATCGCAGCTCCGTGCGGTGGCTTTTGTCCTTTCCTCTCTTTTCCCAGTCCCCAGTTTGAGGCTGTTGGGGGCTGGGCCCCCAGGGTGAGAGCGGAGCAGAGAGCCCTTCTGTTATACAGTGTTTATTGAGCAAATTCAGTCTTATATATGATATACAGATTCCAAAGAAAAAAAAAAAAAAAAGGATTCCACATACGTATGAAATCAGTGCATTTAGCAGTAATACCATGGAGATAACAGCTCGATTAACAGCTCATTGGTCTTCGTTAAGTGAGGGGAACAGGGAGTGGGCCTGTGCTAATCATTCCACAAACAGAACAGAATTAAGTTGCATCACATATATAATAGACACACGTTCTAAGAATTAAAATATTAAGCCACATTTACTGGAAAAATCCACAGTATATAACACAAATAACTCTTACCGAGCTCGTTGAGGAGGAAGTGCTCATCTGCTTAAGAGCCACATTAAGTTGCATAGGTGCCTATCTGCAAAAATATCATTTTGAAACGAACCCATTGATTAAGCAATAAAGTGTCACCTTAGGAGCTGCATTAAGTGCCGAATGCGTTCTCGCCGCCCCCCCCCCCCCAGCCCTGGGCAGCGCTGCCGTCCCCATTCTCCCCCGTCCCAGGGCGCTGAGCACTGCTCGGAGCGCGGCTCCTGCTCTGCCCCCGGGTGTTCTCCCGTCCTGGGTGCGATGGCGGCTGCTCGTGGTTTGGGGGCAGCTTCGCCCCCGTGCCGGGAGGGAGCGGCGAAGCGTCAGCGCTGCCCGCTTGGAGCTCTGCTCAGCTACAGCTTCACGTCAATTCCCATTTCAAATCACAGCCAATCTTTACGTTGGCCACCGGAGAAGCCTCCAGCAGCTGGTGGGGGTGTCCTGGGGCCGTCCCCAGGGCGGGGAGCAGTGGGTGAGGTGTGACTGTGGCTTGGTCAAGCAGACGAGCGGGCGCGGGGCAGTTCCTCCCCAACGGCGGTCGCGCGGAACACACAGGGGCCGGGAGTTCTGTACATGTAAACAGTACACTTTCACTGAGTCCAAAATCAGGAGCAAAAATACAAAGGTTCACATTGGTCTTAGGTAGATACAGGCGAAAAAACTCGAGCTGGACAGCTCCGAAACAACCAAACGAAAGTTCCTAAAGCACCACTAAATTATATAAAAATCAGACCATGGACGGATTGTAGTTGGTATTCCGGTGAAGTACTATGCTACCTTGTAAAAAGTTTTACAAAAAATTACAAATCAAAAGTATATTAACCCTCTGAGTTCAAAGCAGCATTGGTCGTGGACTGGTACTGATCCGAGCCCGGGTCGGGAGGGCTGGGTGCCACCGCGAGCGCTCCCACGTCGAGACCCCGCAGCGGGAGCGCGTCCTAAAAGGGAAAAAGGGCAGGAATCTGCTGGCCTGCTCACCCTGCCCGGCTCTGTCGCCTCGTGGGGCAGCGGGACCCGCGCGGAGCTCGCGCCGAAGGAACTAAAGCTGTGGCTCATGGAAAAAAAAAAAAAAAAAAAAAAAGAAAATGAGTTTAAAAAAAGAAAAAAAAAAACACAAACCCAAAAATCCCTGACGGAAATCTGTAGTCGATCCCGTTTTGTTTCATAACTTGTCACAGATGCGGCTGCCAGCGGGGCTGTGCGTCTGTACCGTGCAGCCCCCGAGCTGCGAGCGTCGCCAGGGCGGGGTGGGCTGCTCAGTGTCCTCCCTACGCAACCGCGGGGCTCTGCTGCGTCCTGCAGCAGCTCCGAGAGAGCTACGGAACTTCAGTCCACGCTAAGACAAGGTCAAGGGCGAGCGGGTCGAGACAGCTACAACTCTGCGTAAATCAAACCGAATGACAACGGGTGTCGGAGCGGCGCTGAGCCCCGGGCACCGCGGCTCCGTGCTCTTCCCCGGGGCAGCAAGGAGCGAGCACGTCGGGAAGAGAGAATTCTGGGACAGCGATTGTCTCTGCCTCTCCTCCTTTAACATCGAGGCTTTCCCAAATGGCTGTGGGCGACGTATTTTGGAAAAGGGTGTCGTTACTTCATGGTATGTTCACACAAAAATAAATATTTACATAAAATTCCAAGGATGGGAGGATGCGAACGGAGCGGGCTCGCGGTGCGCGGGGGGAGCGTGAGCCGGGGCTGGGGATGGGTCCCGCTCTGCCCCGATGGCACCGAGCTGCCCGGGCTCCATCCACCCAGAGGGACCGAGTCCCTTCCTCCGAATGTTACCAAAAGTGTCGGGCTTGGGAACAGAACAGTCAATGCGAGAGCTCGTCCCTTCTGTGCTGGGCCAGGCAAGCCTGTCCTCACGTCGGTGGCTTTTCCTGCACTGTAACTAAGGGCTGGGGGTTGTTTTTCTTCCAGTGTTTGGGCTCCGGGTTGGTTCAGAAGGCTGCACCGTGCTGCCCGGCTCTGCTGCTGGCGGGGAACCGGCCTCTGCCACAACCCACGGTGCCCGGGGGCTCCTGCAGCGCGGGCACAGGCAGCAGCCTTCGTCCTCAGGCTCAAAGCGGCCAGAAAAGGGCAAAGCGAAACAGCCGGCTCCAAAGAGAGCGCGTATCTCTGCTGAACGCACGCTAGATGTGGTTCTGTGCTATCGGATCGGCCTGGTGTGACAACTCCTGCCCTCGGGGAGGGCCGGGGGGGCCACGCCAGCACTGGGGAGGAGCGGCACCACGGCACCGAGCGCGTCCCTGGTTTAGCAGCACTGGTTGTAGGTATTGCACTGAGCAAACGAAGTGCGTGGTCGGGGAGGGGGCGGAGCGGTGACCGGACTGCGTCAATTCCACACTTTGGGAATTGTGGGCTTGTTCCAGGACTGCGGGCAAGGATTGGGGGGGAGGGGGGGGAGAGCAAGTGGGGGCTGCTGCTGAATGCACCGCACCGCAGCCACGATCTAAGGGTGCCGTGCTGCTGCCCCAGGGCTGGTGTCACAGCGCCGTGGGGCGGCACCGGGCACTGCGCTGCTGCTCCGCGCTCCTGGGCACCGTCCACTGCGCTGACAGTCACAGAGCCGGGGGGTCCTGGAAAAAGCCCACAATGGAGTGTGAGGTAGAATGCGGATGGCGAACGCAAGACAGTGTTTCTCGGGTGTTTCCTTCCTTCTTATCTGCAATGACTTAGCAAGTGCGAGACGTCCTTCTAGCACGAGGTCTGCTGGGCGGCCGAGTCTCTGCAGGGCGTGCAGCCCCGCTGCTGCTGCTGCTGCGGGTGGGGCCGGGTGGTGGCAAACGTGAGCCCTGCGGGACCGGGGCTGCCCAGAGAAACAGGCAGAGCTGCCTGGGAATTCGTAGTGTCGTGATATGGAATGTGTTATCTCACAGGAACAAATTCCTTCCGATCAGACAGACACAAAACTGGCAATCTGTACAAACTCAAAAGAATCCATTTTCAGAAAAATAAATTACTAAGGGGAGAGGAGGGTCCATTTCTCAATAAATATGTGATTCAGCTCACCTAAGACTTGGAAATTATCTGGGGACGGGATTCTAACATTTGGGTCCATAAAGGTCATCCTAAATACATCTGCAGCCCCAAACCTCCCCAGGCTCCCTTCTGCCCTCGAGGTCCCACATCCTTCCAAGCCGCAGGTTTGGCTTCTGGTACGGGTCAGGAACGTGGCCTCGTGCCTGAAGTCCCAGGTGCTCGGAGTGTAAAAGCAAACAGCTCTGTTGGGTTCCACCTTCTACAACTACGCGGAGCCGCCGCTTCACGGGAGGACGGTGGCGGTCCTGAGCGGGACACCGCTGGGAGCCAATTTCTAGCAGGTGTAAATTGTCTTCCTGACAGAGGAGCGCCGCAGCCACGAGGAGTCAGTTCTGCTGTAAAATGAGGTTTTCCAGTTCATCTGCAGAGCGGAGCAGAAACGCCGCGGACTCCCGGTAGCCGGCGATGAGCTGCCGCACGGCGCTGATCTCTGTGGGGCTGAGCTGGGCGGCCTGCATCCCCCTGCTGGTGCTGTTGGACGGGGCCGTGCTGGAGGCCCCCCCCTTCATGCTGAGGTCAGTCGGACCTGCGAGGGAAAGGAGAGCCCGTCAGTGAGAGGCAGTCCCGCAAAACTTCGGGTCTGCTCCATGGGCAGGAGCTGCCACCGTGCTCAGACCTACACGGGGCCGGGCAAGCGCTTGGGAGGAGGAAAGAAAATTGGGAAGCAGGGGTTTAAAGATCCATTAGAAAGAAGCAAATAGGCTGAGGTCTGCTAAAAGCAGGGCCTGTTTGCTCACACCGGGGCTCTCCCTGCAGCTGTTTGCTGTCTCGTGTCACAATCATGGCACTCGGTGCCCACGCCTGGTAAGAGGAGGGCGGCGGGGCCAGGGCTGGGCTGGGGGGGACCCGGAGCTGCAGCCGCAAGGATTAGGTCTCAGCAGCTGGAGGCCGGGGTGGGATCTTTATTCAGGGTTAAGAAGCATTAGGAAGGGATGATAAGAGTTAATCCCAGACAGGCATCTCTCAGGACTCCGGAAATCACATCCCTTCAAATCCGCGCTCCGTCAGGGAGGGCAGGGGCAGGAAGCTGGGGTGGGCAAAGGCAGCGGGCCGGGAAGGAGTGGCCACCGGGGCTCACAGTGAGCAGAGCCATGGAGCTGCTTTGCCCTGTTCCGTTCCCCTCCAGCAGCAGCCGGCACCACACTGCCTCCCTGCGTGCCCTGCTCCAGCCCAGGCTGCTCCGTGCTGCTCACCTGCTCGCGGCCCCACGTGCCTCCTACAGCTTTCTCCCCTTGCAGCATCCATCCTGTTTGCCACGCAGCTGTGCTCCTGAGCTGCAGACAGAGCTGTGCCCCCAAACTGAACTGACTCCATCCCTGTCCCTGTCCCCATGAGCAGGTGGTGAAGGCTGGATGAGGGACGGCTCATACCAGCAATGAGATCAGGGCGGCGATAGGCACCGCTCTGTTAATCATTAATGAATGGCTGGTACAGATTCCCTTTTTTTCTAAGTGACACTCCTTTCCTCCACCATTTCCACCTCGACTGTCCTTCCAAGTTCAGTTCAACAATTAACTGCTTGCTAATGAAACAAGCTGGCTGGCGGAGCAGAGCCCTCCATTGGTGGCACAGGGGCCTTTCGGAGAGGCTCTGTGGGAGTGGGGCTCCCCTGGGGCCATCCCCTGCTTCACCCCGTTGCCGGGGGTGGGTGCTGCCAGGACTGCTCACCATTACTGTGGTTCCCTGTCTGGAGCGGTGCGGGTGGCTGCAGGCTGCCTCCCAGGGACCCATAGCCACGGTAGCTGTAGTTGAGGCTTCCATTGATGTAGACGGGGTCTTGAGAGTAGGATGAAGCTGGCAGTGAATAGGAGGAGTGGGTGATGGCTGTGGAGTCTCTGGAGTGCTGCTTGTCCAGGGCGATCGGTTCGTCCTGCGTGGGAAGCACAGAGGTTGGCTGCAGAGAGGCCGACGGTCTCCAGCAGCAGGAGACCACCCCCCCACTGCCCACAGCCCTGTCCTGCACGCTACAGCCTCGGGCACGGTACCTGTGAGGTCTGGTAGATCTCCAGCCGCATCCTCTTGGCTGCTTTCCGCGTCTCGCTCTCGCAGGCAGCGGCCAGGATGTTCTCAGCCATGGCCGAGGTGAGGTGAGGCGGCGTGGGCCTGGTCTGCAGGGACACAAGGGAGAGTCGTGCTCAGGTCCCGCTGTCGTGGCACGGCACAGCACAGCACAGCACAGCACAGCACAGCACAGCACAGCACAGCAGGCCATGGCACAGCCGTGCTCCCAGCACAGCGCAGCCACTCACCATCTCCATGCCGTTCTTCTTCATGCGGCGGCAGGACTTGAGGTACGTGCGGATGCGTTTGCGAGCTCGCTCCTGGAACTCGGGGAACTGCCGGCTGCAGGACTCGATGATGGCCTGGATCTTCTCTTTGGGCTGCTTGGAGATGGGAACCATCCGATCCAGGTTCTCGTCCACGAAAAGGCGCACAAACATCTGCAGAGGAGACAAGAGGTGGGAACACCGAACCCACAGGAGGGCAAACCGGCTGCCTCGCGGCGCCGTCCTTACGTTGAAGGCCTTTAGCCGCTCCGGGTCCATCCCTTCCGAATCGTTTATCTTATCGTTGTCCTCGTGGTCGTCATGGTCATCGTCATCCTCGTCAGCCGTGGGGGCCCTGCCGACGGTCAGGTCCTCGGGGCAGCCGCTGACCTCGGTCTTGATGGAGTCGTAGCTGCCGGAGCTGTACGGTGGGGACTGCAGGGGGACGGGGTTTTAGCAGACAGCCTCAACCTTCCCCCAGCTGCAGCTCGAACCTTTCCCTTTGGCTTGCCGCCGCCATCCTCGTTCCTGATGTCCCATCCTCCCGCCAGAGCCCAGGCAGAGGGACTCGTGGCCATGCCACCCCCAGCATCACGCACGCCCCGGTGCCTTCACTCCCCTTGCGCCGTGCCCCCAGCCCCGTACCTCTGCCGTGGTCTTCACCGCGTACTTCACCCTGCTGCGCAGCCCGTCGGTGCTGCAGCTGTCCGACTGGTAGGAAGGGGTGACGTGGGCAGGCGTGAGCTTGTCGCAGAGGTTGATGGGCTGGTCGTCGGCGGAGGCGGTGAAGTCCATGGGGGCCGCGGTGCCATTCCCATTCATTTCGGGGAAGGCGCTGTCGCCCTGCGTGCTGCTGGAGGTGGAGGGGTTCAGGGTGGAGGAGCCATTCCCACTGCAGCTCTCTGACGAGGAGTCATCTGCAAGGAGGGATGTGTGGTCACCCCCAAGGTCACCCCTCACCGGCTTCGCAGGGAGAAGCCTGTGGCCAAGGTGCCAAGGTGGCAGAGCCCGGCTTGGGGTTCCGCAGGCAGCAGACCGAGGGCCAGGCACTGCTGCCGTCACTGCTGGGCCATGGCTGCATGGCTCCGCTGCCATGCTCTGAGCTGCTGGGCACCGCCGTGTCCCGCACCCATCCACAGCGCGTCTGTCCATCCATCCATCCATCCCTCTGTCCCTCCATCCCTTCTGCAGATGACGATCCCACCGCCCGCGCCTCTGCCTGGGGCCTGCGGCACCTTGGCTTGAATAAGAACTTTGGAATTTGGTCCTTTTAGGTTTCTGTTTACATTGCAGGGAGGAGAAAGGGGCATTTCCTCTCCCCGCCTGAATCCCTTGTCTCCAATGGTTTTCACGAGGGTAGCACCTGGCACAGACAGAGTCCGACCAGAATGGAGGTGACAAACTGCAGCACACAGAGGCTCGAGGAGGGCTGGAGCGGAGCAGTGGGGCCGGGCAGCTGCCTGGGGGCTCTGGTGAGGGCCCGCAGAGCCCTCAGCTGCCCTGAGAAGGAGGCAGGGACGTGCACAGACATCTGACCCGTCCCACCTCACTGCAGCCCCGCTGACCTTGTCCGCCCTGTGTGGATGATCTCCTTCCCTGCCTACTTCCACGTGTCCCTGAGCTATCCATATGGCAGCAGTGCCAACCATACTACCCACCACAGTGCAGACGGACGCCAGGTCCCTTCAGGGCACTTTTGTCCCCTCCTCCTCCACTCTCTCCCTGCCCTCCTGAATGCCCTCTTCCCACTACTGCTGCTCTGAATGCAAAACTCTGCTTGCAGCCACAGCCTCCCTGCACTGCCCCATTGCCCAAGCAGACACATCACCACACCCTGGCAGTGCAGCACACCATTCCCTTTCCCAGCACACAGCAGTGCTTTCTCTTTCTCCTTTCCATACACACACCCAGGTCCCTGACAGTCCCCAGGCTCCTGTTTGTGCTGCTCTGTCTGACTGCAGCAGAGCCCATCCCCATCCCTATCTACATCCCCCTCCTCATTCCCATCCCCGTCCCCATCTCTGGCCCCGTCCCCATCCCCGTTCCCATCCCGTGCCACCAACCGCCCCGCGCACACTGAGGAGCCCGGCCCCAGCACTACATCTTCAGCCCCCGCTCAGCCCCTTCCCCTGCCCTCCCCCTCACTGCAGTAAATCCTTTATTTCATTAGGTGCCTCCGCGAGAGGGAAAGGGCGAAGCACGTGGGGAGCCGCTTCCTGTGCAAGTGTGCGCCGGGCTGCGAACAAAGAAGCTGCAGCCGGTGACAAGCAGATGGCGGTCCCTGGCCCCCCGGTGCCCAGACCCTGGTCTGTGATCCCCAGCCCCTGGTCCCTGGTCCCCAGACCTGGGCCATGGGGCGGCACCAGCACCGCGCCACCAGCTCCCGGCACACGGACGCCAGGTCCAAAGGTGCACAGGTGCGGGGTGCGGGACGGTGCCCAGCTGCTGCCACCCTCCTCCTCCTCCTTCCCCCGCCAGCATCCGCAGGGAACTTTAATGAGAGCTGTGGCGAACTTTCCTGTGACCCCTGAGGAGGCTGCAGCAGCGCAGGACTTTGTATCCCTTAAAATAAACAGATTGAGGACGCTCAGGCATCCGAGCAGCCCGCGGGGGCCGTGCCTGTCCCGAACCGCCCCAGCACAGGAATGGGCGCTCCCTGTTTCGAGGCGGCTCCGTTCCCCACGAGCCCCAGAACTGGAACACCCCCACAGAGCCTGCACAGCTCCCTCCCGTCCTTCCCCCGGCACTGACCCACTTACTGCTCTGGGTGCAGGCAGGAGCCCTGGCTGCCGGCTGAGGCCAGCGCTGGCTCTGCACCTGGGCACCCTCCATGCCCCTGTCCCCATGCCGGTCTCTGCCTCATGCACAGCTGCCCGCAGGGGCTGGGGGCATGGAGGATGTCCGAGGGCTTTGCCCTGCAACCAGCAGCCCAGCCTCTGTCCCATGCATGCCCCAGGCTGGCACGTGGGCTTGCAGCCAAACCTGCCAGCAAGGCTGGGGCTGGGCCCTGGGTGCAGGATCCATGCTGTCTCGGGGCAGGTGGAGGGGCACTACACTCAGTGGGGGCTGAGCCTTGTCCCTCCCCCTGCTCTGCTCGCAGACGGAGGCTCTGGCCTCATCCAGCGATGCCTCTGGGAGGATTAGGGAGCATTATTCCTCTGCATGGAGGCATGAGCTGCATGCCAGGCCCCACCACCAGCCCAGGCACGGCCACAGCAACAGCTCATGGCCAATCAGTGCTGCCCTGCAGCCACCAGAACGACCTCCCGGCCGTCCTCGGGGGGCAGATGGCTCCAGCACTGTGCCTGGCACACAGCGGGGCCCCGAGCCACAAGAATCCCACTGGGTCAAGGCACTGAGAGGCGGCACCAGGGAGAGGAGTTTATGGAGCTCTGAGCATCTGCAGCCTGAGCTGAGCATCCCTGCTCTGCCCTCAGCATCTTCAAATTGCCCAGGCATCCCTACATTGTCTGGGTACCACTTACTGTGCCGAGCATTCTTACGCCGTCCAGGTACCCCTTATTGCCCCGAGCATCCCCACATTGACCCACACACCCTTGACTGCTCTGGGCACCCTGCCCTGCCCACCCCTGCATCCTTCCCACGGCCCCCGGCTCTGCCGCAGCTCCTGCACACCAACTGCAAGAACACGAGGTTAAAACAAGGCTGAATGTAAGTAAACCCACCAGCTCCAGATCATTTTCTTATTTCTACACTTGTACGGGTTATGCTTTCCCAGAAGATCTGCATATAGAGTGGTGGATTAATCTGTCTTGTGGGCAGAGGAACGGCCGCAAATCCAGATTGCTGAGGACCCTGGATCAGAGCAGGAATGGCTTCAGCCAGCTTAAGAACGGGGATGCCCTCGGGAGGCAGCGCGGGGGCAGCTCCGCGGAATCGGGACCGCACTTGGGCTCCTTCTCTGCTGCTGCAGCCCGGCCCCAACCCATCCCCGCACACCCTGCACCAGGGACGTGCCGGCCACACCACCACAGGCACGGCACCCCGAGTCACATCGCACAGAGCTCCTGAGATCTGGGAGGTCTTCTGCAAACCCCCAGCGAGCGCCCAAAGCACACAAATAAATAGCAGGGCTCCGCGAGCAGCGGTAAAGCAAAGCCAGGCTGCGCAGCCATGAATATATTCATTATCAACCAGCACGAGCCTCGTGAGCTCCCTGCTCACGGCTGGAGTTTGGCTGAGCGAGGAGCCCCTCTAATGAGGATAATTGGAAGCCCCCCTGCTCCACCCCCACGCCCTAATTGAAGCAGATGGATCTGTAAAAACAATGTCACTTGGAGCTGTTTTGATTCTTTCGGTTGGGAAGCAAAATATTTCGTTCCCCTCCTGAACGCAGCGGAGCTGGGCTGGAGGTCGAGGGCAGCCCGGAGCCCGGGAGCGGGGCGCGTGGCACGGGGCGGCGCGGAGGCACCGCGAGAGCAGGGGACGGGGACGCAGCCTCGAGTCCATTGTGGCCTCCGTCCCTCCCCGGCTGCGCCAATCCCGGGGAAGCGAGAAGCAAAATGGCTTCTTGGGTAGCGGTGATGGGGGAGGAGGGATCAGTCACTTATTAAATGAATTAATCAGGGCTCAGCGTTTTCATTTTGAAGAGGCTGCTGGATTATCCTTGATTTCTGTGACACTGGATTTGCAGAGATCAGGAGGGGAAGGGGAGATTTCCAACACCTGCTCCCCGGGAGATTTTACGGCAGGGAAGTGGTTGGGTTTAACATCTATGTCAGCGAGGGCCACCACGCTGCTGTCCAAAGGCAGAATTAAAGATGAATGGGGCAAATTGTTCCTCCTCCTGTCACATCTCCAGAGCCAGGACAAAACCTCTTTTGACTCGGAAAACAATGAGCTTATGTAAGAGCCGGCAGCCCACGGAAACCTCGCCGCAGCCCCGCGCTGCCACGGCCGGGCAGGGGCTGCCAAGCCCCGGACCAGGATGGGGATGGGCACGGGGACAGGGACGGACATGGGGACGGGCTCAGCTGGTGCCCACTGCCTGTGGCCGGACCAGAGCACCGGGTCCCAGCCGAGCCCGCACTCCTGGCCGTGCCCACAGTGCCCGCGTGGCCGTGCCCGTGGCCGGTCGGGCTGGAGTGCCCAGTGCCGTGTCGTGGGCTGCAGCTCCACATCCAGCCTGCAAGCGAGTGTCAGAAGTGTTCAAAGCATCCCGCAGACATCTGAGTGTAACAACAGCCAGGAAGATGAAAAGTGCCATAAATTATTCACTCACAAAAGAGACGAGAAGGGGGAAGGAGGGGAGGAGGAGAGCCTGCGAGGAAGGGACACTTAATACAAATTAGAGAGACCAGGTGGGGATGGCTCCCGGTGGGAGCACAAGCGGGCGGCAGGCAGGGCCCTGAGGTTGGGGTGCAGAGGGATGCCCGCACCCTGCAGATCCCGCCTGGCCCATTTCCTCCACAAAACATATAAAAAGCAAAAAAGAAACACCGACGGGAGACGCGGAGCAGCGGGCCTGGCCTGCCTCCCGTGAAGGAGCTGTATTTCCTGTCTTCCTTCGTTAACGCAAACCTCGTTACGTCCCAAACGAAGCCTCCATCCTCCGCCCGCCCTCCCGGGTCCCAGCCTCCGGCCGCAGCCCCCAGCGAGCCGACACCTGGCACGGCCGGGCACAATGCGCTGCGGGGACAAGGCAGTGCTGTGCGCCCAGCCCCCCCGGCCCGGCGGTACCCCCTGGTGCCGTCTCCTGCCGTCGGAGAGAGCAGCGGCCCCACAGCACAGGGCACGGCCATGGGCATCTTCCCCGGTGCAGCTGCAGGCAGCCCCATGGAGCTCGGCCCGGCCTCGTCCTGCCCCCGGCACCAACGCGTTGGGGTGGTGGGAAGGGATTGGGAGCCCCGCTCCCCGCTGAGGGAGCCAACAGGAGCCGTGTGGAGGCTTGGTGCTGGGTGCCCTGGGGGACCCCCACAGTTCCTGAGATGGTGACCTGAAGGAATGCCACGTGCACATCCCCATGGCTCCTCCCGGCCCTCAGGAGAGGTCCTGCCCAAGGGACACCCTGCCGAGCGTGCGCGTTCACCATTAAGTAGGTTAAGAAAGTCCTTTCTCCAAGGTCTGGATTAGCGACTGCAGCTCCGGGCACACCGGGATCAGTGGGGACACAGCACAGAGGACGGGCACGGGAACCTCGCTGGGAGCGATCTGACCCCGAGCCATGGGAAGGCAGCCCTGAGCCCAGCTGCTGAGGCTCCATGTGAAGCCATCTTGGGCCTGGCAGCACTCAATGGCACACTGGGGGTGGGGATGGGGTCAGTTTGATGTTTGATGCTGTGGCTTTTGGGGTGTTTTGCTCTGAACGCGTGCTGCGTCCCACGGACGCGTCCCCCCAGGATGTCCTCCTGCACAATGGCTCGGCTTCAGCAGCAGAAAGTTTGTGTTGATCTTGCTGCTGCTCTGGGTATCCACCGGCTTCCTGCGGGGCACAAACACTGTGAGTAACATCCTACAGGGAAGGGACGTCGCAGGGAGCTTCACATTTTCCGTGCTGGGGCCCGCAGGATGAGTAACAAAGGAAAATGGAAGGAGCGAGTGCGCGCCTGCGTCGGCATTGCTGCTTGGGGCTGGATTCTTTGTCCCCGTGTCCCTGCGTCCTGCCATGTGTCCCTGCATCCCTGCATCCTGCTGTGCATCCTCGCGTCCCGCTGTGTCCCAGTGTCCTTCCATGCATCTGCGCGTCCTTGTGCCCTGCAAAGCATCTCTGCATCCCTCAGTGCACCCATGCATCCTGCAACATGTCCCTGCATCCCTGCAGCCCGGGGTGTGTCACCACATCCCTGCGTGCCACCAACCTAACAGGAGCCCCATCTCTGCCACCGCTGTTTCATGTTCCAGAGGCCGATGCTGTCTGCAGCGTGGTTACGTGGGGCGAAGGTTTTTGGGCACAGAGACAAAATGAGGTGCTGGCTTCCATCTGAGCTGCTTTTCAGCTCCCTGAAGATGCAGCAGATACCTGTGCTTCAAAGCATGGGACAACAGCTTCCTGCTCTCCCATCTTTCTGCTCCATGCCGCAGTGCTCATGTGTCATATGAGAGCACTCACCCTTTGCAGCCCCCTGGAAGACACGCAGTGGTGCTTCAGCACTTCAAACAGGACTTCTTTTAACCACACGTGTCAGATGATACTGCTGTCCAAACAGGCACCTCTTCATTAAAAGCCCTCCTCTTAGGAAGCCTTTTGCAGAAAATACGCTCCAGGCATCCTTCCCATTAAGCAACAGTGGATGGGAGCAGCTCAGAGAGGGATTTGCAGAGGACGGAGATCAAAACGCTGAGCGGAGCCCTTGTGCCGCCCTGCTTGTGCCCTCCATGGTGCATCCTGAACAGTCCACAAGTTTCATTTGCTGCCATTTGTTTTTTTTAGGAGTCTTCCCTGCGATTGCCTCAGTGAGTTGGCACAAACAAGGCAAAATACGTTTGCTGCGGCCCCACAGCAGGGAGGGCTCAATGCAGGGACCGCTGGAGGATCCTCACCCCAGCACTGCCCTGAGCTCACAGCTCCAGCACTCCAGTGCAGTGACAGGGCTGGGCTCCTTGTCCCACAGCCCCTGAAATAAGGCAGTCTGGTGGAAATCCCAGAGCTGGGCTTCTCCTGGGGGAGTCCTGTTACTAACACCCAACTCAGCTTGCTCCCTCTTTGATTCCTCCCTTTCCGCTCGGCCAGTTGCAACCTTCTTCCACTTCACGTGCACTTCTCACCCAAAGGAAGGAGCTGTTTGTACTTTGTTACTCACTGCTGAACCTTACAAAAGAAACTGGAAGAGCCAAGAAGGGCCCCAAATGGGACACCTGCCTCCAAATAAAATTCACAGGGCACAAGAAATTGGATGCGTTTCCTAAGAGGGAGGAGAGAGGACTTAACTTGAGTGAGAACATCTTGATTTGCTTAAATATGTGAGTCCCTTATTAAATTACTGTCCCGTAGAATAATAGTCTTGAGCAAAGGGATTCAATCCATGCCATTCTAGATTGTAAACGAGACTTGGGAATTCAGCAGTGAGGGAAAAGCCACAAACCTGAAATGTCCCAGCAGGAGAACAGCAAAGTTCGGGGATATGGAAAGACCTGGCAAGGCCACAGGTGGCTCCAGACTAATGAATGGAGCGTCCCTGTCCCGTGGCTGCACAAAGCCACCCCTAGGAGATGTTGGGTTGCAGAAGCCCCTCCTTCCTAGGGGTCTCCTGCCCCCTTCTCAGCACTGCTCTTCACTCCCTGCCTGCTCTCCCAGCAGCATCTGAGCTGTGGACGAACACAAGCCAAGGAACAACCCAAGCACTGAACCCTTGCAAGCATCACAAAGATGAACTCTGACCTGAGCCTGTACTTCTGCCACTTATTTACTCGAGCAATTTTTTAAACTAGCTTCACAGAAGAAACACAGCACGTTGCCTTACCAAAGGCCCCCTCCCACCCAACCCATGTATGGGTTCCAACTGCCTGCCCGAAGCAATGAGACACCTCATGTCCGTTCCACAATCCCAGTGCATTTTTCCCATGCGCTGCCTCAGGTGCAGCTTTTTGGGCACAGATCCTATTGCAAGAGGCTGCTCTCCTTCCTGTGGCAAGGACCCATGGGGCTCTCCAGGCTGCTTCTGGGGACCCCAACTCAATGCCTTCTGAGAACCTGGGGGGCTGCGACCGTGTTCCCCGTGAGGACCCTCAGCCCAGAGCTGGGCAGCTCCCAGCTGCCAGCAGCCTGCAGGCTAACCAGGAAGGCTTCAAAGCCCGTGCTGATATGAAATCCATCCTACAGGTGGGACACCCGATCAGAAGGGACTGGTTAATGTTTAATGAGCCACAAAAACACCCCGAGCGCGAGGCACCGCGCTCCTCCCGTGGCTGCGGGCACTCACCGTCCTCCTGGCCGTGCAGGTTCTGCGGGCTGCGCATGCTCTCGTCCTGGCTGGGACTCAGGCTGGAGTTCAGGTGCTGGTCAGCTGAGATCCATGTGGAGTCATTCATATCAAAGTCCTCGCTGCTCACCGACGTCTCATCCTGAAGGCGAGCAGGAAAGGGTTAAGACACAGAGCTCTTTTCCTCCCTCCATCCCCTGGCTCTGGCATCTCCCCACCGCAGCCTTCCCCAGGACACGCAGCTCCCGCAGCCCAGGAGCCCGCGAGCAGCCCGGGTTAGGTGGTTCCCAGGAGAACGCCCCAGCGCCGCTTCCTGCCTGAAGACGTGCCTGAGCAATGGCACTGTCTCTAATTGAGGACAATTAGAAAGAGCTCGCATCCTGTAGGAGCGGATGGCTGAGCCCTGGAGTTTACCCTTTAATCTCCATCCACACCAGCCTGTTTCTGGCAAGCGAGCGGCGCGTGGGAGTGGGCATAGGGTGCAGCCCATGGAAGGGGCTGGGGTCAGCGCTGGGGCCTGGGGCTGCCCACGCCGTGCTGCCATAGGGGCTGCCAGCGCGGCGGCCACGCTCCTCCTGTGCCGGGGAGGCACTGAGAGGGGCAGCGGAGCCCGGGCAGCCCCAGCGCCCGGCAGCATAGATTGCATTCCTCTCTCCCACTCCTGCAGCTGGAAGGACATTTTCTCTCTGCCTCTCTCTCCCTTCCCACTAACCTTTAGAGCACTTTGAGACACAGCCCTTGGATCGCTTCCAGAGCCGGAAAGGTCAGCCGCAGGATTTCAAAACCACCACCGGCGAGGCCGGGATCCTGAATGAGAGGAGGGGCCCGGTGCTCCCCTCGCCCTCCCAGCGCCCGCTCTGCAGGAAGCAGATGCTGCCCCAAATTAACACGGTCCCGTCGGCGGTCCCTTTATCTGCCTTCCTCTCCCTGGCCGCTCCCCCAAAATAACGGATAGAGGCCGCATCCAGAACAGTGGGGAGAAGGGGGACACCAAAAAACGCCTCCAGAAGCGCCTTCAGCCGTGCTTTCCTTTGATTGAAGTATTTCAAAGCCTTGTAAATACTCAGCTCCTTTTCTTTCCTTCCCCTCGTCCTGAGATTACATACGCCGCCCGCTCCCTTTCCGTGTGAGGAGCAATTGGCAACGTACGGCTGTGCCTCGTAAAAGCTGCCCTGTCTGGCTGCCTCCGGCTGACAGCTTTTATAGTGAACAAATGAACGTCTTTCAGGACAGGTTGGGGCTTTTCCTCCTCTCCCTGTCCCCGTGGACGCATCTGCGGGCCCAGGGCAGGCACTCCCCACATCCTGGGAGCTTCCTGGAATTTATGGCTCAGGCACCCACTCAGGCTCAGGAAGGGCAAGAGGCAATGGGGCACTGGGAGCAGTGGGGGCACTGGGGACACACCAGCCAGGAGCAGCACTGCTTCCCCACAAATCCCATCTTGCAGGTACAGGAGAGGATGGCACAGGTCTCCCCGCCGCACACTATATATAGTCTCCATTGCACGCAGTCACAGGGAGCCAGCCACCCTAATATCTGGCCTCCTTGACGAGGCTTACCCAAGATTACTGTCAGAGCTTAGGAGACAAATGCAAATGCCAAGGTCCTGGCTGCCCACAGCCTTCACCTGGCAGGTGGGAGCCCCAGGCGGCTTTCCGAAGAGTTTGGCTCAGGTGTAACTTCTGCAGAAGGCACAGCCTCAGCGCCCAGACCCTGACCCAGAGGCACTCGTGCAGGCTGGAAAATCGGAGGCATGAAGGATGCCTCGCACGCACATGCTATGGAAAGAGCTTTACGAATGTGTACCATTCTCTTGAGGTGCAACAACGTTGCCCTATTACTAGAAATACTCAAGCCAGAAACAGTAAACGTGACTCAGGTCAAACACGGATATTGCATGTTCCCAAGTCCACGCTCCAGCCCCCAGCAGGGAGCAGGCTGCTGGCGTGGGGCCAGGTCGTCTTGTCCCCATGTCCCCAGTGCCACCTTTTGCTTTCCAGCCAGGGCCACCCTCACCCAAAGTGCCAACGGGACGAACCTGTTCAGCAGTGCACGGGTCTGGTGGCACAACCCACCCCGTGCAAGCACGCTGCAGAGGATGGCAACACACAGCTAACACTGCAGGGGATGCAGTGGGGGACTCGGCACTGTCCCAGCAGCCACCAGAGCAGCCTCTCTGTTTGGCACCAAGCCGTGGGAGCTCCTCGTCCTTCCGTGCCCCTTCCCTGATGACCAAGAGAAGCGCTGCTGCGCATCCTGGCACTCCACTGAGCCCCAGCAGCCCCGCTGACCTGCACCCACCCCGGACACCAGCACGCTGGGACATGCGGGGGGACACGCAGCAGAGCTCTGGGACACCTGGCACTGCCTCCTCTACCAGTGGGACCCTGGGCACACGCAGCCCCAACCCCAAAGCCACCAATACCACAGCGGCACCCGACCACTTGGACAGATGGGCAGCCCCCAGTTGTCCCCACATGCCACCAATGGGGCTGAACACCGACCCTCCGCAACCAGAAGAACAAGGAAGAATTTCTGAACAACGGCCACGACTCAGAGCAATACGGTAAATCTAATCTACCCTTCCACCCTCTTTTGGCTTGCAAGTCAGGCAGCTCATTCTTTTTCCTCTCTGGGTTCTCAAGAGAATTCTCTCTGCTAATTTCTTCTTTCCTGTAAACAAACTTCAAATGAAACTTTCATTAGAAAACAGAGCACAATCCATTACCCGCGCCCGTCTCAGGACCGGCCCCAGCCCCACGCCACGCGTGGCACAGAGGGAGGTGGCAGTGCCCACCCTGTGCCGCCAGCCTGGGGCCCTGCAGCCGCTGCCTGCTTCCTTCCTGCCGTCCCCAGCTCTGCACGGGGATCTCCCCAGCCTGCAGCCAGGTCCCATTGCTTTGTTTCCAGCGTCCAAGGCACCGAGCGATCAAGGGTCAGGCAGCGTGCGTGCAGCTCCTCTGCAAAGGGGAAGTCAGATCCTGCGGGTGCGCTCACAAACCACACCCAATCGCCAGGGCTGCAGGCACCGCCGGGTTTGGAAAAACAACGTCCTCGCTCCTCTCCTTATCTACAGTCCAATATTCACAGCTGCTTTACAGACGCTCACAGCCAATGCTTTTGAACTGGCAAAGGCAGGCGCTCACATGTGCAGTTTGAACGCCTGGCGTTTCTGTCCCACCAAGCACCATGCACCTTCAAGCACCATACGCACACACCTCTGCCCAATCTCTCAGCTCCCCTCCGAGCTCAGAAGCACTTCTCCCAGCCACAGAGCTCTCTGCCCATCCCGCATGCAGCGGCTCCAGCAGTGGGTCCGCGGGCTGCGGGGTTCACCTGCAGCGGGGCAGCTCCTGCAGCACTGCTGGGAGAGCACGGGGCAGGGGAGCTGCTCCCGTGACCGCACCTCGGCAGTGCACGCAGGGTTATCGGTAACCTGCTTACTTTACAGCTTGGCTCAATTTCTCAGTGCAAGCATCACTCCCATCACTGACACGTTGTGCCTTACACTCAGTATTCCAGGCTCCCAGTAGTCAGCATAGTTTATTTTCTCTTCTCTTTCTGAAGCCTTTTATTTGAAAACACGCCCTGTCACGCCGTGGCTGGATTTCCCCGGTGCAGCGGAACAGGAGCCGAGCAATGTGCACCCCTCAACAGCAGCGATGCTTTGGGAGCAACAAAGGTGATGCGTGGCTGTGAGATCCCGGGGACAGCAGCTCCTGCTGGAAGGAGCCATTGGGTAAGATCCATTGGGAAACAGCCACTGGAAAGGACCCATTGAGAAGGAGTCATTGGGAAGGAGCCACTGGGAAGGAGCCATTAGATAGGGGCCAGTAGGAAGGTGGCCTCATCTCCATCTCAGCCACTGTTTAAACCCAGCCCTCTGAGCATGCCAAGAAGGTACTGAACCAGATTTGACCCTAACTTAACCAGTTCAGCATGGAGAAAGGCTTACTAATGGAAGATAAAACGCCCCCGGTCAAGGATTGGTACCGCAGCCATGAAGAGCATGGTGCTTGCAGCTCTGGGAATCACTCGGTGCGAGGGAACACGGCTGAGGGGCAGCGATCTGTGACCACCGATCTATGCACCAACCAAACATCCCGGGCGCTCTTTGTCAGGTACGTACATCCTCACTGCCTGCAATTTCTGCTGATCTGAATGAGCACTTTGCTACTTCCCAAAACACCGGCTGGAAGAGTTAATCTGCAACGTGAACAACAAATGGAAGAGGAAGGGAGGACCGTCACCTCTGCACACACACGCACACCCCCTCCTTCTGTGAGATCCCTTCCTCCGGGAGCATCACCCACAGCGGCGCACCGATCGCACGGGCAGGGCGGGGGTCGCGGGCTCGCCGCGCTCCTGCTGTTCAGCGGGGAGGTGCTGAACGCGGGGCCGGGCGCGGGAGGGAGCGGGCAGAGCATCCGCGGGGCTCTGCCCCCGCCCTGCCCCTGCCCCTGCCCTCTCCCCTACCTTGCCCTGCTCCTGCCCGGTCCCTGCCCCTCACGGCCGCCGCACCGAGCTCTCCCCACGCCGAACGCGCGTTCGCTTTGCATGCCGGGCGATGCTTCCGCCGCGGTGCCGGGCAGCGACCGGGTCCGGCGGGCACGGACGGACAGCGGCTGCCAGCGGCGGGACGCGGCCCCGCCACTTCCGCGCGGGACCCGGGGCCGTGCGGAGCGGCTCCCCGCGTTCCCCCGGCCCGGCCCGGCCCCGCTGCCCTCCGCCCGCGGCTCCCGGCTGCTCCCGGCGCAAATCCGCCGCCGGCCCCGCGCACGGCCCCGCCGCTGGCAGCCGGGCTTCGGCGTGCGGCGGGGGATTGACACGTAAGTAGGGCTTTACCTCGAGGGAGGAAGCTATTTCCAGCACAATCCCCGCCCGGGGCCGGTGCCGGGGCCGGGGGAGCGGCGCGGCGATGGCGGCGGCGGCGCGGGGCCGGTGCCCGGGAATTAATGGGGCCGGAGCGCTCCCGCCGCCGCCTCCTCCCACTTTCTTGTGGGCTTTTGTGCTCTTCCGGGGAAGGGGGAGCCGCGCCGGGCGCGGGGAAGGACGCGCTAACCTTAACCCT